>NC_083771.1:12168782-12238782 GCF_963514075.1 Conger conger
GTGTGTGTGAGTGTGTGTGTGTGAGTGTGTGTGTAAGTGTGTGTGAGTGTGTAAGTGTGTGTGTGTGTGTGTGTTACCCCAGTGCAGCCGGTCCACTCCCTGCTCCCTGGCCCAGTCTGCAGCAGCACAGCGAGGCACTCTCCTCTCAGACCCAGCAGGGACACAACATCCCGCTAAATAACTCACCATTTTAAAAAAAGGATCTCCATACAGACACACACACACACACGTATGTACACACATCCACATACACACACACATATATGTACACACATCCACACACACACACACACAAACGCATGCACACTGACATTCACACCCTCAGACACATACGCCTGTGTGCGTACACACACACATACACACATGGAATGTAGATGCGTGCAGACTTTTGCACTAGTAAGGGGCTGTTACAGTGTGCGTGCGTGCATGCGTGCAAGTGCGTGTTGGTGGGGGGCAGGATGTACCCCTCAGGAGAATCTGCCCCTGTTGCGGGGGAAACAGGATTATCAGTTACATTAGTTTGTGTGTGTGTGTGTGTACACTCATGTGTGTGTGAGCGTGTGCTTATGTGTATGTATGTGTGTGTGTGAGTGTGTGCGTATGTGTGTACATACGTGTGTGTGTGTCTGTGTACATTAATGTATGTATGTATGTGTGTGTGTGTACATTAATGTGTGTGTGTGTATGTATGTGTGTGTGTGTGTGTGTGTGTGTATGTATGTGTGTGTGTGTGTGTGTGTATGTATGTGTATGTGTGTGTGTACATTAATGTGTGTGTGTGTGTATGTATGTGTATGTGTGTGTGTGTGTGTGTGTATGTATGTGTGCGTGTGTGTGTGTGTGTGTATGTATGTGTATGTGTGTGTGTGTGTGTGTGTGTGTGTGTATGTATGTGTGTGTGTGTGTGTGTGTGTGTGTATGCAAGTGTGTGTGTGTGTGTGTTACCCCAGTGCAGCCGGTCCACTCCCTGCTCCCTGCGTTGCTGGTGCTAAATTGAGCTGTCAGCTCGTGTCTCTCCGATTCCCCCCGTCACGGAGGCAGCCGCCATTCGGGCTGACGCCGCTCCGCTCCGCGCTCCTGGGAGGCCGCCGCCCTGCATATTCCCGGCAATTCATCAGCCGGCCGCGCCCGGGAAAACCGCCGGCTCGCTTGGCACTGCGCCGTGACGCGCCGTGCCTGGAGAAACCGCCAGCAGCCGCGAAGCCCCGATCACCTTCCAAAAAACCTCAGCAGAGGACTCGCGGTTCAGCCGACTTCTCGCACGAGGTCCGCACCCCGCTCAACCTCTCCACCCTCACCCCCCTAGTCTTCCCCATCCTCCAACACCAGATCTGGGCCTGAGCCAGGGTGGACAAACCCCATACGGCAAGCCTGCACATTTCAGTCTACCTGCTACATGAGGGCCGGCCTACGCAGGGTCCTGCATTAGTCTCCATGCACCAGGGAACAGATAGATCAACATGGGAGGGTGGGGGGCTAAGACGTGGCTGAAAAAATTAGGGGTTGGGAGGTCATGGGGAGGGGGCCTTTCATGGACACTGGGAAAAGAAATTACACAAAAGGAACGAAAGATCCCAGACAGCTCCGCACCACAATAAATTAATTTCAAAAATAAATAAAGCGGAGGGGCCTCTGTAAAACAGCAGGGGATTAAGCTTTCCGCGCTTAAGTATTTATTTGTGATGAATAATAATGACGGCACACTCACAAAGCACTCGCTTAAAGCCCAGTCGCTTAAGAGGCGGATATAATGCTAAGAGTCTTTAGTGCAGACCACGTCGCTCACACAGAGAAACGCCACCCCTGGTCCGGTTCCAACCCCACTTCAAAACGCAGGGCTTTCGAAACATTTGCCATTCCTTTGCGCTGTCCCTCTACGAATCTTAAATTATACATTAAATACCGTTTTGAGATATTAACCTACTTTATTGAATAAGTCAATGAATTATTTCAGTTTGAGAGCATCTTGGCTTTCAGTATTGCCCAGCTGTCATAATCTAGCCTTAGCCCAAATAATCAAAAGCTGTTCCTTCATGCAGTGGGACTTGGTTGGAAGCCACTCTAAGGGAAAAATGCTTCTTTTATACATCAAACAGAATCTTACTGGTTAAAATTAAATCAGGTATTTAACAGAAAAGCTCATCATGTAATCTAGGTAATAATAAAATAAAGCTTTGCGGCCAATAGTCTTTTTTTAAATAATAATTTGTGACGGCAGTGCAGTGTATCTTTTATTCCAACCCTGCAAACAGCCTGACTTTCCTCGCAGACCTGCTGGTGTGAATACGCAATATCAAAAGCCCAGCGCATAACTGGCACGGCTTTAGCGCCGTTGGATCAAACAGTCATAACCTCCTGTTTCGCGGATAAGCCGCAATTGGATCGGCAGGGGATCTTTAAACAGAAAAACAAGCGTAGAAAAAAAAAGTAATACCCGTTGAGCTGGAAGCGGAGAGAAGCGGGAGGCTTGGGTGAGCGTCAGCGCGAGCGGGCGATGGCATTCTTCCCACCTGCGATGGCATTCGAGCGCGAGATGAGGAGTCAACGAGGGGCCGTTACGTCAATTAGGCAGGAGCTATGCGAACTATTCACCCCGTATTTTAAACTTTACACCCCGGCCAAAACGAGGGAGCCGATGATATAGTTTTAAAAACATTAAGTCGGTAAGACAAAAACATGCGTTTAAACGACGGTGTTGATTCATTTTTTAAATAAATATTGCTTTGTAGAATTAGTTGCAGAGCAATTAAAAAAAAAATTCAGATCAATCTTTTTTTTTCTTAACCTTGCTCAACAGTGACTTGTCCTGAGGAGGCCCTTTCACTGGATAGACCACAGATCCAAATGAAACGTTTGGATTTCCTCTGTAACACTGCATCTTAAAATAGTTTTCACAGGCAGATTAACAGGAGCAGAGAAGCAAGGCAGGGGCCAGGAAGTCTACTTCTCATATTTGACAAATTATGCTGTCAGAAACTACTGTAAAAAAATATAAAACCAGATATGACAATCTCTAAACAAGTTACTTCCAAATGATATATAATATGATACAGTACACTGCCAATGCATATAGGCTGATAGTAACATAAACAAAGGATAAATTAAAATTAACCACATCGTTAAGGCGAAGAGGGCAGAAGGCAGAGGCCCATGAATCAAGTTACTGTGACCTGTGAGCATCCTGGGAGAATTGGCTCGCAGGAACACCTGACCCTACCCCACCCGCCTCAATGCTCCCAAACCCCCCAGTCTACCATCTAGCCTTAGGCAGCAGAAAGGCAAGAGCCCAGCCTGTAAACTGGGAATGTCCATCACCAGGGCTGACCCGGAGATAAAAATCACACGTGTGTTCTTGATTTAAGTGTTTTCAACCTCTTTTGAAGTGAAGTCTTCCCTCTTCACCACCTGATCTGGTCATGATCAGACAGCTACTCTGACAAGAAGGCAGAGGCTTTTGATTCGCGGGAAACAGGCTTGATGACGTCATTGGCTTGGGTATAATGAAGAGTTAGCCACCCTTTACACCTTTTATGTGTATGGTAGTATGAGTGTGTATATGCACGCGCGCACGCACACACACACACATACACACAAAAGCACACAGAACTGAGACCAACACCTTGACATCGATGTACATGCAGCCCAACCAGCGGGGAAACAAAAGCGCCACCATTTTGAAATTTAAGACACCCTCAATATCTGAGTCGCCGGCAGAGCATGGCGACACGGGAACACATGACATCATCGCGTGGGCGTCGTGTGCAGCGGGGGCAGACGCAAACCAACAAGCCAAAAGCAGATTTCCTCTTTCTGCCTCTATCTCTTCTCTGCAATCCATCAAAGTTTATCGAAGCTAATCCCCTTTCTTATATAAATAGCTGGTGGTGGTGGGAGGGGGGGGCGAGGGGGGCGGCAGCGTGCAGCTCCCTCCCTTCTGTCCCCGGATCCGGCGCCAGGACGAGCCCAGTTTTGGACGGGCGCACGGGGCTGCCTGGGGCCCAGCAGCGAGCGGCCCGCCAGTACAGATGGAGGGCAGAACCGGGCAGCGCCAGCTTGTCAGTCGGATTAAAACGACTCATTTATTCGCTGAAGAATCTCGCAAAGCGACTGGGTGGGTGGGGGGGGGGCGGTTGGCCGATGCAGGACAGAGAGGGGAGGGAAGGGGGAGTGGGTCTGGGTGGGGAGAGAGGGATTTCTAAACTAACAGTCCCCCGCTCCCCCCCTTCCCCCCAAACCAAAGCCTGCCCCCTCTCCACTCCTCCCCGCCCGTTACCTTCCATGGCGGGGTCTGCCAGAAGCCATTACGCTGGTGTGCGGAAGCCGGCCGGTGGGGCGGCTCACCCCGGTGCTCCGGGTGACAGATTGCAGCCTGGCGTCGGTGGCGGAGGAAGGCGAGAGTGGACTCCGATTGGCCCAGGCCGCCAGGAAGAGCGCGTGAGGGATGGGCGGGGGGATCTGGGGCGGGGGCGTAAGATGACAAGCACTGGCTGCGTGACCTTTTGCACTGACCAAACTACTTGAGGATGCCCCCCCGCCCACCACCACCCCGCTCCGTTTTCCAGACTTGAGTCTTATCCTGGCAGCGGTGGGCAGCTGGTACACAGATGCCAGGGCGAGGGTCAGGGCCAGTCCGACGCTCAGTGCCCACCCCCAGGAGGCCCGGCTGCCCTTTTCGGACCGGTGCTGGACCGCGGAGAGAGATCGTGAGGACCGGTTGGGGGCTGGCGAAGGGGGAAGTCATGGGGGCGCTCTTGGGAACGGACCATAATGCCATGCGCCCGGCGTTCCGCTGTGAAGGGGCAGCTGCTGTGGCATTCTGGGTGCTTTTAAAAGCTCACAAGCCCACTGCAGCCTCTCTCAATCCCACCTCACACCCCACTACAGCCTCTCTCACACCCACAACACAACCTCACGTGTACACACGACTTCACCATCAACCTCCCAGTCTGACCTCTGTCTGAACCTATAAATGTTATTTTAAAAAACAATAAACAGCAATAACACTGGTCTCCGTTTATAATTTGTAGTTAAACTCTTTTGATTAGGGTCAGCTGCGACAAAGTGTTCAACAGCAGATACAAGACAAAACAAGAAGCTCCTGTTTAGACTGACTCCAGGACGGATAAAATCTGAAAGCACTTTTACCATGCAAGCAGAATGCATGCTGACACAAACGTACCAGGTGACAGACAACTGTCTCGTCTATAAGGCAACATTTCTACCCAAACATTTAAACTGAAACTGGAGGTATCAAGCATATTTTAACTGGGTGGAGACTCCAGGTAGCCCTCTGTTGCGACAATAACAGAATCAAGGCATGAGTAACACTTTACTAACTTTCATTGTGCCAATTACATTTGGCATTTGGCATTTCACGCACTTCACAAGAGTAATTTCACAGCTGAACGAAACGTGTGCTAAAAACACCCGAAATGGCTGCCCTGTCCTTCCCCGGCAAGGGTTAAGAGCCCAGGCACACGTGGCCGCTTTGACCTTCAGTCAGGTGTTCCAACCTCTAAAACTGGGCACGATTTAACTGAAAGAACGCAGGTGATGACGGGCACCCTGAACAGGTAAGCCGGAGACGACTATAAATACCGTTATTCCTGAAATAAAAAAAGGAGTTGCTTGAGGACTGCACCGCTCGCAAGACAGAGGGGATATATATGCGTATATTATTTTTTAATGGCCTGATCAGTCAACGCTGGTATTCCTTCCACCGTCTGGATTCCAGTTCCTGGAGTCACAACCAGGCCAAGAGGAGGGAGGGAGGGGGGGAGGGCGGGGTGCGGAGATTGGAAGGGCTTTATCGGGTCTAATTACTCCCGATAGCTGTAATTTACAGGTTGGCAGCGGGGGGAAAATGGGCAAGATTCACACTTCCGCGGGTCAGCATCTGTCGCCATTACGGTGCGTCGGCACGGCGACGGCCGGCGGGCGAGCAGGAGAACGGTAAACAACAAACCGCGTGTGACAGATTAGCGGCGCGCGCTAAAGGACCTTCCACTGACACGTCATTTCTCTCTCTCCGTGAGCGTGTTTCACGGCAGCTGTCATCAATAAAGCGGGGGTGTGTGAGTGGGTGTGTGTGTGTGTGTGTGTGTGTGTGGGGCTGGGGGGGGGGCTTTTGTTCCACTTCCAGAAAGAGAGAAGAGGAAGGAGGGAGGGAGAAGAGAGTGACCTCTTTTAACAGCCGGGCCTCGCTGCCTCTTGAAGAACACGGAGAAACCAGGGCAAGTTCATCTCCAGACGCACTTTATAATATATACACTTTTGCTGACTTTAGTAATTGGAGTCGGTTTTTCTCTATTTAGGTCTGCATTACAAATTGCGGGTGTCGCGCTGATGCGGTGGTTTTAGTTCCATTTCCGCCGGCGTGTGTGGCTTACAGGGTGCCAGGAGGGGAGCGGAGCACGTGTAGGGCTCCCCGCCCCGGGTAACATCGCCTGAGGTGACACGCTGGAGGAGTGGGGGATTAAACTCTGGGAGAGGGGGCTGCTCGGGGGGCGGGGGGCTTCATACATACCTGCCGTAAGACCCAGAAACGCTTACGTGCCTCCCTAGTTCAGTGCAGAGCCGGTTGGGATGCCGTCTGCCCCCGTAGCTTTTCACGCGTCTGTGCTGCTTCGTGCACCGGGTCTTCATCTGATGGACTATGGCAGCTGACTCTCCTGCCGAAGGATTCTCTCCTCCTTTGAGGGTTAAACGGAACAAAAACACAAACTCGACTTCAGAAACTTTGGGGATTCCGATTAGTGCTGAATTTTTCAGGACAAGGAAAGGGCTCAGTGTTAATTTGTAACAGCAGAAGAATGGTGGGGTGGTGTTGATGACATCACTCTCAAACCTGTCCACAGCTTGTGACATCATGAAGCTTTTCTAGGCCAAACTGAACAGTGCACAAACCTGCAACAGATCCTCCTCAAATTCATTTTTGATCATGTGTCCTAGCCTAACAAACGCACAGAGCAGGTGACGAGGTGTCAGTCTTTGGAGCACAAAAAGTTGTGCATGAACACGAATATGATAATGAAGACCTGATAAATAGGACTGCCAGGTGCCTGGTTGGGACATGAAAGTTACTTGTCCGAGTGTGGTTCTGCTGATCCGCAATCAGTTCTCAAAGCAAGTGTGCACACATGCATGTGCATGGATAGTGTCATAGTGCATAGTGCATAGTGTCAGATTTTATATCTGACAAGCTTAAAACCAATGGAGTTTACATTAAATATTTACGTGAGATAGCTTCCTTTAAATCAGGGGTGTTCAATCTTATCCGAAAAGCATTGATGTGGGTGCAGGTTTTTGTTTTAGCCAAGCACCAACACACCTGATTCTGCTTACTTGATTGAAGACCACGATTAGTTCATTAGTTCAATCTGTTGTCTTTTTGTTGGGCTAAAACAAAAACCAGCACCCACACCAGCCCTTTTCAGATAGGACTGGACACTCCTGCTTTAAATCAGACAAGAGCATGTCTCATCCATGAGGGAACAACATTTACTACCTTCAAAACAAAACTCCTCAACATTAGAAAGGTGGCGTCAAACAACTGACATGGACACAAGCACAGAGATGTAACTGGGCCCCAAGACTTACAGAACTTAAAGAGCTTGGGTGAAAAGGTACACTATTCCTTTAGCACATAAAATGCTCCATGCCTGTTTGGTGTCATCAGCATCTGTACTTCTGAGAAGCTCAGCCTTACGGGACGCCGAGCAGCCGAGAGGTCGGACAGCCTGCCGTGCCCTCGTCAAGGAGAGCAGGTGATGCGAAACGGCCCGTGCTGAACCCTGGGACAGCTGTGCGCCCGCCGCAGTCCCCCTACGCCCCCGGGGCAGACACAAAGGGCCACGTCCCGCCCGCTCCCGTCCCATTACCAAACGCATCCATAACCCCAGCCCTGGTGACGGGACCCTGGCCTGAGCGGGACCGTCCCACCTGACATCGCCGTCCCGGGTCCTGCTCCCTCAAGAGCCCATATGGGCAGGCTCCACTCCCCCATTAGTGCTCCCGAGGCTGCTCCCCCCCTCCCCGAGCCCCCGGCCCCCCCGGCCCACCCCTGGCACGGCCGCAGGGCTCGTCCTGCCCACCACCAGCTGGCACGGCCTGGGCCTGGAGCTCCGCCCCCTCCCAGCCACCTGTGAGCGAGCGCAGGAGAGTTCAGCTGAGGGGCGTCCGGATCACGCGCCCAGCGAGCGGACACAGCCAGGCGACGCGCTCACGCAAACATACACACACCCCCAGTCAAAATGCGCAAGCACACACACACGCACGCACAAATATACAGACACCCAGGCAACATGTGTATGCAAATATATACACACACACACCCAAGTAATGTGTGCATATACACACACACCCAGGCAATGTGCGCAGACATACACACACAGCTAGGCAAAGCGCGTGCATGCACGTACGCGGAGGCGCAGGTGTATACTGACGGCAACGACGATGTGAGTGGTCAGAGTTATTGCTCCGGCACAACTGAAGCAAGCGAGACCGCTGTACATAAAACAAGAGGGCCGTATGGGGGGACATTTTTAAACATTTAACTTTTCCTTTACTGTGGGTTACGGAAATACCAGCCAATGAAACGAGGCACGTGTCTCATCAGCATTTGGTTTCGTGGCCAAAGCCAATAACAGTCCCCTGACTTCCGCACACTGACCTGATCCCCCAGTACCATGCTGTCAAAGAGAGGCCAGCCAAGGTGTGGAGAGCGGGAGGGGTGGAGGGAGGGGTGGAGGGAGGGAGAGGAGTTTAGGCATGTTGGTGAGGCAGCAGGGCTCTTGTCCTTGTACCTGCAGATGGAAGTGGCAGAGAGTCTGCACCCGCACTGCATCATGGCAAACCAGCTCTGAGGCTGATGACAAGAAAAAGAAGGACAGAAGGTGAGATTGTGAAATAAAAAGCGGGAAAGAGACAAAGAAAAAGTAGAGTAAAATAATCGAGCGGATGTCAGGGTTTCAGTCTGAACCTGCCACTACAGGCCCGAGGCCTCATGTTAATTAATCATTACCCAGAATTAATAATTCATCCGCCATCACCGAGCATATATGTGGACCCTTGGAAAAGTAGTGGCCGCACAACAGTAGCAGGGATTCAAAAATAAATAAAGAATTCCCAATATCGATCACAGGAGGTTTTGGTTTTCTATCATCTATCAACTCCATCGCTGTAAATGGATTATGAATGCTCACTCAGGTAAAGCACTTGTTCAGCTGTATTTGAAGTGTTAAAGTCCTATATACAGAGTAACTGACCTCTGTTCAGCATTACACAGTGCACTTAAGGTTACCATCTGCTTTTGATGAAGTCTTCAATGATGGTGAATTCATAGGACCTTGATAAGTGCTACGTAAAAGTGAATGTGGAATTTGCTCTGCGTAAAGCGTACCACTGAAATGCCGTTCTCCATGGCACTCCTCAGTTCTGTGAGAGCAGGAGAGTAGGATCAAAGCAGACGAACACATTAAAGCAGGATCTCACAGCCCTTTACAATGTGTCCGGTGAAGCAGGAAACATGAACAGAGTAAGCCCCAAAGCCTGAACTGGGTGTGAGTGTTTAGATTCAGACCTGGGACACTAGGCGAGTGGAGTCTGGCCAATCATGACAACAGTCAATCAATCAACTGTCAAGTAGGAAAGAAAACCACAAAAATGATACTGGCTTTGAGGGCCACATTTGAGTATCCTTGACCGAAGACATTCAGTTACATTCTCAAACCAAATGCTTTGGGGTTATCATCAAGTTGTCTTCAACTGACACATTGCGATTAAGTAACAGGGTCCGTGTTCACTGCTGATTGGTTGACAATTAATGGAAGAACATAGTTGTGACGAATTGTGTCCATGTGGGTTTCCTCCGGTTGCTCTGACTAAATTGCTTATAGGTATGAGTGTGTGAGTGAGTCTCCTGCAATGGAGTGGACCTTTCCACGGTGGAGTCCCGACACCATTCAAGCGTGCTACTCCCAGGTCCCATGTCCTGGGAAAACAGCTCTTTAAGCACAGTGGGGCCTGCTGATGAATAATCACTGGTTTCCGGCCAAGAGGGACTTTGGGGAGGGCACGGGTGAGGTCCCACTACACTTTGTGCTGCACACTTCGATATCCCATTGCAGGGGTGCAGAACACGGTGCCGGCGGCAGGCGAAACCCACCAGAGGCGCGTTTGGGGTTCATGCGCTCGGCCCCCTGAGGTGCGCCAGCCAGCGGCAGCTCCACCTCGTGCAAGAACTACTCGTACCAACATATTAGTTGAAAACATTCTAAATAATAAAAAATGGGTGAATATGCCAAGTTCTCTTAAATCGCTAGCAGTGATTTAAAATATCTTGACAAATTCACCTATTTTTTTCAAATTTAGAATTTTTTCCAGACCTGTTGTAAGAATCATGTAAACAACACATTCCAGAGAAGCTTGAGGTCACAGCTTGAAGTTCATGTCAGTGTAGCTCTTCTGTCTCATAGAACTCGGATCACATTTTTGAACTAGGTGTTGCAGATCAAATATTAATCAAGATTCAGCAACTGCAATGCTCATTTCTCAAATGTTTTCAGAAACATATTTTAGTGGACTATTTAGGAGGAATAAGATAAATTTTCTCAACGGTCCACAGCACCTTCATGTACCGTGAATACTGTATTATAACAGACATTTACATAACATTTCTGGTTTGTTGAATCCATCGTGGCACACTCATATGAGCCCTTCATAAGAAGAAAGTAAGTGAAATGTATGAAAGTGTTCTTGCATGAAGCCCATTGGGTCCAGTTTTCCCCTGGTCACTGTATTAAAAAACCAGGGCAGAATTTAGGACAGCAGTGTGCAACAACCTAAAAGTACAGCTGAGGTTTGAGTTTAGGGAGGGGGGGGGGTTATAAAAAAACCTGAGCTGAAACATTGTACCTGTACAGTACAGTCAAATAACATGCACTTGGGATTTCTAAACTGTGCAGGATATTTTTCCTCTTTCCCTTCTCCTTCTCCCTTTTCCGACACAAGAGTGTTATTACAGGACGATCATTGAGACACATGAACACAAGGCACTAAACTAACAGGAGGGGGGGGTTGCACTCCAAAGGGACACAATTAAAAAAATGGGTAGAGAGTTTCTGTGTGAGGCAGCTGCAGGAATAAAGAACAAACACGGGCTGCATCTTTTACATTATGGAATGCCTTCTAAAAGGTAAATCAACATACATAAAAATGCTGGCAGGAAAGGATCTCTGTGCATTGAGCCCCTTGGGGGGAAATGAGAGGAACAGGACAGAAGGAGTGAGCAAAAAGACGGGAAGGCCAGGGAAAGAAAAATGCTAAGTGAACGGAGGCGATGGAATGAGGAACAGTTGGCCGAAAACACATTAAAAACGACCTTTAGCTTTAACAGAACCACCAGAAAGTAGATGTAAGGGCAAGGCAGCCAGAAAATACCCTAAAGTTCTGCCTCACACCTTACACATAGAGTCATCCTGTAATCCAGCAGACACTACAGAGTGGGATAGTGTCACTGATAAGAACTATCGTGTGAATACACACTGAATTAGGAGAACAAACAACTGTGCATCCATCTCTCACTGTTGAACAAGGGGGACATTTTTTTTATTCCCAATAATTTATTTTCAGCTGGTAACGTAATAAATTAGGCTACAGCATGTGAATTCCATGGTTACCACAACTACAAGTGACTATCAGGAAAGTGCATATGGCTAGGTCTTCACCTTGTTCGTGGAGTGTAACACAAGATTGGCCTTTGTAATTACACGTTTCCAAAACAATTCTGACCTATCCAAACAACTGCGCTATTAGTTACACTGTGCTGGCTTACAGTTACAAAGAACGTCCATGTTTGACCGCGGTGTCTACATACATAGGTATGTTTCCACTTAAATAAACAGAGCCCTCTGTATAAAGCTATCAAATTTCGCTAACTGTACAGTGGAATGCGAAAGGCCACGCGTGAAGGTGCTGGCCCGGTGTCTCTGAAAATATGGCACGGAGAAGGGAGGAATTTGATGAACACATAATCGGACAGTTGGTAGCAGCTCCAGGAAAACCATGACCCGAGATACATTGCCTGCTTGTAAAATATTAATCCGCAACACGTTTGATTAAAAGTGTAATGCGCTTCGAAGTCCCATATCAGACCTAACACAATTGGTAACAAAGAAAGAAACTATGAAATTGAAAATAATGGTTAGAATCGGTATATATCGTGTACTCCTCCGATAAAATTAGTAGTAGCTACTGCACTTTTTGTCCGACAGAAAAACGAATTTGCAACATAGAAGGAAACGGCGGCCATTCCCCTGCCACAGCTCGATAAAAGAGCGCGCGACGTGCGCGTCCATCCAAACAGTTGACCGTAGGATAAATTCTGCATGTGCGGTGACGTATTCTTCACATATAACATTGGTCTGACCAATCTTTTTTTTATCTGCGCGGTAATCCCAGCCAGTCGGAAGCCTATTTAGTTTTATTTAGCGAGGCATTCTATTTATAAAACCGAACAATGTCGGGGAGGAGTTAATAATTTAGGCCTTTTAAAAGCATTGTTTTCATGGTTTCCTCCGGTGATCTCCTCCAGAAGGGAAGCTACAATTACCTGGTCAGAACTGATAACGCAGGTCAATTTAATCAACTCGCGCTCCCCCTCTCACATTCGTACACGAAAGTGATTTAGACACATTGAAGCTCTCAGCATCTATTACATTATCGATAGGCATACTGTAGAGTAGCCTAGTCGGTAGGCTAGCGGTAGGCCTAATTATTCCAACTAAAATGCAGGTTTGCGCAAACTAACATTTTGTGCAATTATCTGAAAAAGCAATGTCTTCCTGGAAGGCTGTTTGCCGGTTTTACATGGATTTCGCGTAAAGGCCAAAGTAGTAGGCCAAACAAAAGGACCAGAGTGCTTTGCTTCCAGTTGAAATACGTAGGCAATGTTTATTTAGCTTAATCCATAACTATTCTCTGATTTATGGTTACTTAGAATGACAAAGACAACGAATTACCATCGTCGTCATCATCACCATTGCCATTATTTTAATAGCCTGTTGTTGATAGTCGTTGTAGGCTGCTCGTAGATGTGTTTTATAGGCAAAATAAGGGACATTTCAGTTCGGCACACTGCCCAGGCCATAATCGTAAAAAACAGAATTAAACTAAAATATACAACAATGTTGCTGAATACCACTGATTAGTAGCTTGCAATCAGTCATACTGAGGCTAAATTAGTTTTAATAGGCTACATTGATTGTTCGCATAGCACTGTCAATGCAATTATAATAATCAAAGAATGAAACCATTAGTATTATTACCATTATTAGTATTGTATTTATTCATTAGGCTACTATTTGTAGTAGTCTACTGTTGTAGTTTGCACGTATATTCCTTGAATCTATTTGCTTACTGCTGCCTACCACTTAAATTCAGCTTTGGTATTCTGAAATAATTTCGTTGCAATGTAATTCGTGTGTAATTATTTGTAGCCAATAGCAGTTTTTACATAAACTGTCACAAACACTTTTCAGAAAAGCAAGAAATTGGAAACTTGGGAATCTCCAAAAACACCAGCAAATAAATATAAATAAAATAATTCCCCATCAGACGATCTAGCCATTAAAAATAAATAAATAAATAAATAAATAAATAAATAAATAAATAAAAATAATAATAATAATAATATTACTTTTATTATTTTTATTATATATTTTTGTATCTTCTTGAAACGTATTTTCTAACTACGCCGTAGCAAAGAAATTGCAAAAACCGCACAATCTGGCAACCTAAGTTTTTGACCGCCGTTACAGGATGTCCCGCCCTCTCTATGAGTGCAACTTCCTTGAGTCACAGCTCTTGTTTTCCTTTGGAGGAAAATGGCGGCTTCGAGCACGGATCATGCTGCGGACAGAGGAGAGGCTGAACCCGAGCCGGACACCAGTGTCTTGGCGGGACATGCACCGATCGTAAAGAGAGAGCCAGAAGTGAAACTCTTAAGTCCGGCGTCCGGCATGGAACCGCTCTCCTGGTCAGAAGACCACAGAATATCTGCCTCTTGTACAAATAGTGTTTCTCTCATGGAAATAGTGTGCGACATTCACAGCTATAGCAGAGACATGGTCATTCATCGAACCTCCATCCCCGTGCCTGAAGACGTCTGTGTGCTACAGGTAGATTATACAATATTCAGGAATGGCTGTGTAGTCCTGTCTGCATATGCACCAACACTAGAGTTGCCTGTCACTCTGCATGGCAGCAATATTTCTGCTTTCCTAGGGGCAAGACGTGATTGGCTGTCCGGGTCATTTCCCTCAACTTGAATTAGTTTTCATTCACTCGCTAGTGTGTAAAATGGGCGTTGAGTCCGTTCGTGGTGATCGGTAGACCTTCGCAGTTTTTCTTTGACATTTTTCTTGTACTCGGGCACTGTAGCGGTGAATGCAGTGCGCCGTTGAAACGTGGTTATTGTTTACAAATGAACCGATAGTAATTCCTGCCTGGAAAACGAATTTAGTTGTCAGCCAATTGCCTTTACAAGCTAACTTAAACAGATTATTTTCCTGCCAAATTTGTTGTAGTTGATATTTCAGTTGATATAGAATAGTTTCCCAGTAATTTTGGCATCGTTATGTAACATATAAATACAAGTTAAACGACTGCATTTGTTCAGTAAACAGATTCTTATTGGTGTATTGGTGACAAATAAATAATTTTCTCCGAGGTAGTTTTTTATCTGACTGTATAATTGTCATCCCTGGACCTGTGGTCATGTTCATCTCCTTCCTGCCCCCCGTTCCTGTGTGTCCATGGCCTCCCCATCTCCACAGGTTGGGCCCGAGCAGGAGGTGCTGGAGGCGAAGGAGAAGTTGGCCAGCTCCCGGGACCCGGCGGTGAGCCAGGTCTTCAAGCTGGACCGCAGCATGAACCCCACCACGGGCACGCTGCCCCCCATGAGGGGCACCAAGTACACCTGCTGGTCCCCGCTGGGCTGCGACGCCACCGGCCGCTGCCTCCTGGCCTGCCTCACGCTGGACAGCCGGCTGGCCGTCTACGGCAGCACCCACAGGCAGAGCTGGGAGCTGCTGGTGGACCTCACCCAGCTCTACGGCCAGATGCTGGCCGAGAAGGGCTACTCGTTCCCGGGGGCCGAGCCGCCCGCGGGCCGCCTGGACGACCCGGCGGAGCTGCAGAGGCGGCACCGCATGCAGGCGCCCGTGCGGATGGAGTGGTCCAGCGTCTGCTCCACGCAGCAGGTGCAGACCAACAACGAGTGCAAGGACGTGGGCACGGTGCTGCTGGCGGTGCTGATGGAGAACGGGGACCTGGCCGTCTGGCACTTCTCCCTGCCCTTCCTGGGCGGCGGGTCGGTGGTGTCCTGCAGCGCCCTGCGCTCCGGCGTGGCCCAGCCCAGCGCGCTGGCGTGGTGGGAGTACGAGCACGGCGGCCGCAAGATGAGCGGCCTGATCGTGGGCAGCCTGGCGGGGCCCGTCAAGATCCTGCCCGTCAACCTGAAGGCGGTCAAGGGCTACTTCACGCTGCGGCAGCCCGTGGTGCTGTGGCAGGAGGCCGACCAGATCCCCGTGCACAACATCAAGTGCGTGTCGCTCTTCCACCCGCAGCAGAAGTGCAGCTGCAGCCTGGTGGTGGCGGCCCGCGGCCCCTACCTCTTCTGGTGCCTCCTGCTCATCTCCAAGGCCGGCCTCAACGTCCACAACTCGCACGTCACCGGACTGCACTCGGCGCCCATCGTCTCCATGGCGGCCGGTCGCCACGGCGGCGCCGTCTACACCTACGCGTCCGACGGCGCCCTGAAGAGGCTCACCCCCGTCTTCACCGACCTGGCCGTGACCTTCCGGCAGGACACGCTGGAGCTGCCCGAGCGGGTGGCCGGGATGAGGATCCACGGCCTGGCCCTCAGCCCGAACGGGGCCTACCTGGCGCTTCTCACCGCCGAGGGCACCCGGAACTGGCAGCACCCCGTGAACCAGAACTTCCGGGTCCAGTTTGTGGCGCTGAAGACCGCAGACGGGGCGGCGGCCGAGCTGATGGAGTCGCGGGTGCAGAGCCTGTACCGGCAGGCCGACCTGCTGGACCTGGTGCGCTGGAGGGTGGTCCAGGACAAGCGCATCCCACCCGGCCTGCAGGATGAGCTGGACGAGAAGGTGCACCAGTCGGGCTGCGCCTACCTGTGGCGCTTCAAGCTCTTCCTGTGCCGCGTGCTGTATGCATCGCTGCAGAAGGCCCCCGCCCAGGCCAGGTGGCGCCCGGCGGCCGAAAACGCCGCGGGGGAAGAGGCGGAGGAGGGAGGTGGAGGGGCGGATGGAGGTGGAGCTGGGGAGGAAGGCGGGGGCCCCTCGGAGAGCGCAGAGGCCCAGGGGCAGGAGGGCGAGGTCTCGGAGGAGCAGGTGGGGGAGATCACGGCCTGGATTGAGGCCATGGAGACCCACCTGACGCGGGAGCACATGAAGAGCGTGCTGGGGGAGGTGTATCTGCACACCTGGATCACCGAGAACACCAGCATCCCCACGCGGGGCGTCTGCGACTTCCTCACCAGCGACACCACCTACGAGGACAGGGCGGCTAAGGTACGCACACCGGCTCACACGTATGAGTGCAGTCCCCCCTAAAATAGTCCCCCCCATTTTTGGGGGCCAAAAGTAATTGGACAGTTGGCTTCTCAGCTGTTTCTGATTAGATGGGCGTATTCAATTGATTCCTTAGATCAGCTATAAGAAAGGTTTCAGTATCTCGGCTTGTACAGAAGCATCTTATCTGCTCGATCAAAGACCTCCAAACTCATTGGATGGTGCTTCATCCCACAGCAAGGCAATGATCCTTTGCCAGCACTCTTTTTTTTCTCCGTTCCAAATAAGTAAGCTTATTGTTTGGCCTATGTCTCCGACTGCTTTTTCTTATTGCTGAGCCTCATAATGGCTTCCGTTACTTTCTTTGGCATAATTCTGGTCCACATGATGCCAAACGGCACTAAGAGCCTACAATGGCAATCAAATCCTAGAATCATGACCTAGATACTGAAAGCTTTCTTGTACCTGCACTATCACAAACGGCTGAGAAGCCAACTGTCCCATTACTTTTGGTTCCCTAAAAAAGGATGTAATTCCTAGACTGATAACATAATATAGATATAGATAAATACCAGTCAGCACTTTGACCTCATATCGAATGTGAGCCAAAACAGAAATTGGACCACTGTCCAAATGCTTACGGACTGTACTGTTCACTAGGTTACACACACACACCAATCACACAACCCTGCTTACAGAGATACCCACAAGCTTACACACACACACACACACACTCACACTCACACTCACATACAGTTTAAAATGTTAAATAAGTTTTGTTCTGTGGTCTGTTCTATAGTAAAAAACGATGCCTGTGTTGCTCAGGTGCTGATTGGTCACATCTTTAAGAAAATGAACAAGCAGACATTCCCAGAGTACTGCAGCCTGTGTAAGGAGGTGCTGCCCTTCACGGACCGGAAACAGGCCGTCTGCAGCAACGGCCACATATGGCTCAGGTACCTGGGCTCTGCTGCCCTCGATTCTTTTACACCCGACCCCCCTCTTTTATACCCTACACCCCTCTTTTAGTCTTTTATATCTCTCCGCCCATCTTTTACTCCTCTCTGCCCCTCTTTTATATCTCTCCACCCCTCTTTTAGTCCTCTTTTATATCTCTCCGCCCCTCTTCTTTACTCCTCTCCGCCCCTCTTTTATACCTATCCACCCACACTCACACCAGACATTCGGGGACCCGTTCGACTTACTGATGCTGAAAAAGTTATGTGGGCTGGCAGAATGTCACACAGGCCCAAAGTCCCTCGCCTGAAGAGTTTTCAGGTGAAAGGATCGGGGCCTGACGCACTGTTCTCCGTCCCAGGTGTGTGCTGACATACCAGGCCTGTCAGTCGCTCAACTACAGACGCTGCCTGCTGCTGGACAGCATCGCAAGGCACCCCGTGCCCGAAGGTGAGCCCCGCCCTTCTGACCTCTGACCTTCTGCTTTTCCAGCCGTCTCATTGGCTGTCGGGTGCAGGCAGGGCCTTGTGGGCGGGAGAGAATGAGAGCTGAACCAGGAGCACTGAACTTAAGGCTGGGTGTTTGTCACAAGAAAATATTGGCTGAAGTTGAAGTGCATTACTGAAATCTCTTGTCACTGAATGTTGCTGTAATGTGGGAAGGAGCGCTGGGCATGGACTCTGTTGACAGGGGCTGTCAAACATCTGACTGAAACTACCGTGACAAATATCACTGTAGGCCATGTTAGGGCTGACAGTTATTATCCAATAATGGAAAGCACTAAAAACTGAAGAAATCACAGAAATGTGGAAAGTCACGGAACTGCCAAAAAAAATGCCAAAACAAATCGTGACTTCTGTGACAAATACCAAACCTTACTTATAACTGGTTTTCCACATGAATTATGTGATACTGAAAGGAAAGTTCGAGAATTGATGCTGAATGCAAGTCCTGTAGGCGCCTTGGTGTGAGTCACCATCGTTTGGGGGCGTGCGCAGGAGGGGATGTTATGAAACTGAATCTTCCCTGTCTCCCCCCCCAGACCCAGACTGGATCAAGCGGATATTACAAGGTCCCTGCACCTTCTGCGACTCCCCGCTCTTTTAGACTGGGTTCTGGTCTGGCTCTGGCCTGGGTCGTGCCGGGTTCTGGCCTGGGTCATTCTGCCTTCTTGGACTGAATGGGACGCTGTGAAAAGCAGTCCCCACCCTCCACACCATATTAATGTGATTGCTGACGTAGGAAATGAGCACACCTTCCCAGCTCCACACCGCATCCCCTACGGTCAGTTACAGAGCTCTCCCCATTTTAAACATCACAAATAGGGAGGGCTTCTCCCCATTATCTCCAGCAGTGCGTTTGGAACATTGGCACCGTAAACCAATCGATGTTGGGCAAAAAAAATGTATAAATACAAAAATATAAAATGTTGCTCACTGCATGAGCTCAAGGAACAGGACCCCAGGCCAATTAGTGAAGTGACAGAGAGATGGGGAGCTGTGTTTTAAACCCAATGCCCCCCACCCCCCAATGGGCCCAGCCCCTAATGAGATTCTGCTATAATGAGGGACAGTGTGGGTCGAACCGCCAGATGCAATACTAATTTTAATTAAAGGGGGGTGAGAGTGCACATTGTTAAATATAATTAACCCTTGTTTGAGAACACGGGTCGGGGGATGTTTCAGGTCGTCGCGGGTGTTAGCGGCTCTTGATGAAAGACAGAACCTGACCGGCTCTCCCGGTCCCTCACCGTCACTGGGGCTGCTAAACACCCCGCTCTGTCTGGGGGCACAGCAATGAGACGCATCGCCTCCTGCTGGTCGCTTACAGCCATGTTCGTATTAGATCAGTTGTCCTCACTCCTGGTCCTGGAGAGCCGCAGAGTGTGCTGGGGTCCTCACTCCTGGTCCTGGAGAGCCGCAGGGCGTGCTGGGGTCCTCACTCCGGGTCCTGGAGAGCCATAGGGCATGCTGGGGTCCTCACTCCGGGTCCTGGAGAGTCGCAGGGCGTGCTGGGGTCCTCACTCCTGGTCCTGGAGAGCCGCAGGGCGTGCTGGGGTCCTCACTCCTGGTCCTGGAGAGCCGCAGAGTGTGCTGGGGTCCTCACTCCTGGTCCTGGAGAGCCACAGGGCATGCTGGGGTCCTCACTCCTGGTCCTGGAGAGCTGCAAGGTGTGCTGGTTTCTATTTACTCAGCATTCAATTGATCAATTAAAGCAGTTAATCACACAGTTTACTCACCTCACCTGGTTTCTTGTGTCTGAATTGGTTGCTGATATTGAGGCGGAAACAAAAACCAGCACACCCTGGGGCACTCCCAGGACCAGGAGTGAGGACCATTGTATTATTTTAATTGTATAATAATATTGTATATCGAAAATTGTCACTTCAAATGAGCTGTTTTCTCACTGGTGCGGTGAAAACTGGACTTTGCCTGCACTAGCCTATATAAACTCATGTCTACATTCCACCGACAATACCCAGGTCACCTGCTTTCAGCTCCTATTTCTCAGCAAGATTTTTTAACGTTTTACTAATACATGCCTATGGTGACCTGGGGCAGTTAAAATTGCCCTTTAATGATTTTGTGCAAATAAATGTTCTCGTGCAAAATGGCAAAAAGTAATTGTTGGCTCAAAGGTGCAAGGTGATCCCTGTACCTGCTGTTTAGTGTTGGAATTAGGAGTTGGCTAAGACTTTACATTCATATGACAGTCACTGACGATTGCCACAATACTGATGGTCTAAAAATGCCTGGGACCTGTGGATTCCCATATTCTGTGGGCCGTGATTGGCTCTGAATGGTTGTCACAGTAACAAGTCCCGCCTCCTCTGACACTCTGACACATAGTCTCTTTATCTGTCTCACCCTCCTGATGTCACCTATCCTCTATGCAGTCAGTATTTGCACATTTGCACATAAGGCTGCAATCACAGACTTGTCCATCTCCATTGTGATACTAGACGTTATGACTCTGGACCAGTTTCACAGACACAGATCTTAGTCCTAGACTAAATTCAATGTTTAATGGACATTCTCCATAGAAAACTCAATCACTCAAACTAAAAAAGTCCAGGACTAAGATTAATCTGTCTGTGAAACTGGCCTTTTGTGTTTTTTTTTCGATTTTCATATCAAACTCTTGCTTGGAAAGCAGCGCATTTCATGAATGAAACTACCTTTCCCATAATGCAATGCCATAACATAAGCTGCTTTTGAAAAAGAGAACACGCTATACAGTGCAGGATGTGCCACGTTGAGGTCGGAGGTCACAGGAACGAATGGTGGTGTATCCAAACGCATGTCGAGTGCTAACAGGCTCACCATCCCGTTTCCACCACCAGGAACCCTTGGCTGACAGTATTTATCAGTTGCCTTCATGGTAACCCACTGTCCTGGGCGTACAATTATTTTCTTTAAGATATTACAGATATTACATATTTATTCAGTGAAATTTCTATTAAAACAGTCAAGCTGAACCTCCCTCACTTTGAGAAACTGGTTCACTGGTCAGCCTTTTCAATTATGGGGCTTCTGCTGATACCGTAGAAAAACTTGAATAAACTGAAATGAGAATTGACTATTTGTAGACCCGCAAGTTCTTGAATTTTGGTGTCTCTGTGTATAGTAGTGCTTTGCAGGATTTAAAAAAGAAAAGTGGTTTCTGGTTTTTAGGTGGTTCAGGCGATTCATTTTGCTTGAACCCATATTAATGTTGCCAATCATTTCTGTTTGTGCTTTTATTTTATTGTTATTTTGTAAATAAACTTCTGTTCTTGTATTCTGAGGTTGTGGTGACATTTTTCCCCCCAGCAATAAATGCTGACTCCACTGCATTGATCATACATGCATAACACCATGCCAACAGTAAGTACTGTCATTACTGCCAAAACCCTACAGTAGGTAGTCATTACTGTGACATTTTAGTCTGGCAAAATGAATTTAAAAAAAAAAAGTTTAATTTTCTGAAATTAAGGGCAAAGCTTAACAGCAATAGAATATTATACAGCACAGCGTATAACTGCAAGGATAGTAGAATGAGTACTCATTCCAATTTTCCAAAGAAACTGAATGCAGGGTATGACTATTACAATACCTATGTAAATTTGCCTGTGTATAAATCTGTATCTGTCTCTTCATTTTTGGAGGGAAACTGTGAAAAGATAAAGACAAAAAAGATACTTTGTGTATGTATGAAATATAAAAAAGTTGATTGGAGGAGATCCACTGGATATTATTCACTTTCCAAACCCGCAGCGGAAACGCAGCTCTCTGCTGTGTGTTCTTGTCCATCGCTGTATTTTCACTCTTAAATATTAAATACCCCGTTCCCCCACGTTACTTAAAACCCAGAGTCGTCCGATAAATAAATCAGCGAATCTTGGAATGAAATAGATCAGGGGGTGGTGGGATAACAGGGGAGAGATACCCTAAAAATAAAGAGAGCAGAGGGAATATCTGAATATTTAGAAAAAGATAGAAAAAGATTTGCTTAATTCTCCTACATACACCCCAGCCCCTAGAATCCCCCTTTGCACCCCCCCTGAATGAATGTAATTCCTCCCCAGTGATGAAGCATTCAAAAGATATGCACATATCTGGAGCTCCTCTACAGTAATTTAAATGGGTCTGGGAGGTGGGGGGTGTGCAGTCATTGAGAGCAGTCTAGGGGGAGTTTAAATCAGGCTGTTAACATGGCCCTTTAACCGCTCCTGCCAGACCCCCACGCCCTCCCCCCAACCCCCACCGCAGCGGCCGGTCACTGACCCGTCGCCGGGGACGATGCCGTGCGAAGGGTGTGACCGAGGGAGACGGAGGTGTGCACGCACACGCCCTCTGGGGGCGGCGGTGATGTGTGCGGCGCGCGGGGGCTCCGGCAGGCCGCGCTTTTGCCCGCACATTAATTAAAGGCGTAATTAACGAGGGCCACGCTCCTCCCGCCGCGGCGGCAGGGGAGCTGTCGTGGGAACCGCGGGAGGGGAGCGGTCATGGCTCAGCGGAGCGCCTTCTCTCTGTCACCGGTGAGGAATTCCCTTATTTTTAGTGGGGGGGGGGGGGGGGGGTCAGGAATTGATGTAACTGACTGATGTGATTGGAGCAGGTGTGGGTTACAGGCTCTACGGCCGCCGCCATATTGTACTGCCCACCTTCCACCACTGCCGGAAAACACACCCGTTTAACACGAAACCTTAGCTCACCTAATGCCCAAATGTAAACACTTACAGTGCATGAGTTCATGAGTCATGCCTAGGCAAACTCCTAACCAGTTTGCTTCCTAATAATGCTATACCTCCAATTTCCCTCTTGCACCCGATATGGCATCTAACTTCATGTTGTAAGATGTATTGAACAGCACCATCATGTGTTACCCTGTTGGTATGAATAATTGATTGCTTAGGCCTGGATGTATGCACTTCAATCACTCTGGATAAAAGGCCATAATGTCATGATAGATTGCAGTACAATGAGCAGCAATTACAATGCTGGATTTATGAAGGGTCTTTCCTCTAATGAATCAATCATCAATGAGTTGTCCAGGGGGTTGCAGGGCAGCCATTTTACCCCTCACCACCACATCAGCCAATTCCTCCAGGAATTCATGCAAATTCAACCAATATCTGCATAGTGATAACTTGCAATTTTTTCCAGTCCCCGCAATATTTCCACAAAAATGGTCAAATGTGAAAAATTCGTGCAAATTTAGTCAATCACTGCACATTCACATTAAAATGATCCAATGCAAAACCATTGCTGTGAGCACAGAGCGAATCACACCTTCGGCCGCTTTCAGTGTTTGTACATTGAAGCCGTGCTTGCAAACTGGTGGCAGAGAGCACACTGAATGCTAATAGTAGAGACTTTTAAATGCTAGCTAGCAAAACTAAAAGGTCCTGTACAAGACCAAGAGAGCCAGGATTAAAAAACATACTCTTAGCTCCTGATTTATGTTGCCACACCCGCTCTTGCTGCCCTCCAGTCAGTGGGTCGCTGACTCTACTAAATCGGCTAGAATCTGGTGGAGAAACCAGCATGAACACCAGAGCGACTTAAGACTTAAGACTAAGTGCCTACAATCATGTAATTTGAGGCCATGTCCAGCACATGAAATGGGCAACAGGTGCTTCCTAGTCAGTGACACAAGTAGCTATTAGTTTCATATCTATACAAGTTTAACAGACTGAATGCACTTTGCTTTCAAACATTTCCAGATACTCACTGGAACCAATTACATATGAGGATTGTTGCAGAGTTCTTTAAACAATAGCATTTTTTTCCAGCTGACATGGAATTTTCAAACATTCCCGCAATTGTATTGCAAAATAATCCAAGAAAATGCCGCAAATTTCACTGTGTTTTGAAAAAAAACCCCCCCAAAAAAATGCAATCATTTTGGGCTGCAATTATCGCAAGTGGGACAGAGGTGGAGAGGGAGGGAACTCATTAAACTGGGCCATGAGTAGACATGAGAGCCATGTTGGAAATTTGTCCAGGACTAAACTTCTGACCCTGTGAGATACCGCGGGATCATTACTGATGACTGCTACCTCACCTGCTCCTCTTCATCCCCTGAGGAAGAGGTTTTTCATGCCGGTCAATATTCACAAACTGGTTATTTAGTCAAGGTGCTCCGATACCCTTTCAATTCAGGACTTCCAAGAGTTACTGTTAGACACTAGCAGCTGCAGTTGTAACTGTTCCATCATCAAGACATGAAAATGAGATTAATCTCAATGTGACTTCTGCTTAAAAAAAATAAGAAGAAGAAGATGAAGATGAGAGGGATGATTTCAGTATAATTTTTTCTATACCCTTACATTATACGCTTATTCTGCTCCATGCTGTGACATTATTTGCAGTTCTTTAGGTGGACCGAAAGGCCTAATTAGCTGCAGGTATGTGGTCCAGGTGGTCCAGTCCCCACATGAAGACACAGTAAAATGAGCCAGGCCTTCCTGGTGGAATGAGGAGGAAATGAATGGAGGAAGTAGAAGATGAGAGGCAAGATGTTGGCATAATTAATGTACATTATAAACAGTCTGTTCTGTGCGGTGACATTACTGCAGTCCAGCAGGTGGACAGAAGGCCTAATTAGCTGCAGGTATGTGATGTGGGAGGAGATGTAGACTGCACAGGCATATGTGAGGGGGCCTTTAACCCTTTGAAGAGTAGGGTTTTTGCAATGTTTTTTTTCACGCTTATAATTCAGTGTTCTATAACTCCTATACCTAGGGGCAGGCTGTAGCCTAGTGGCTAAGGTACATGACTGGGTCCTGGAAAGTTGGTGGTTCAAGCCCCGCTGTAGCCACGATAAGATCCACACAGCTGTTGAGCACTTGAGCGAGGTCCTTAACCCCACGTTGCTCCAGGGGGGGATTGTCCCATGCTTAGTCAAATCAATTGGAAGTCACTTTGGATAAAAGCTTCAGCCAAATAACAAATTATGATTGCTGTCAATTACCAGTAGCGTAAAGGGATATATCAGTGGTCCTCAACCCCGAGTCCACTGGCTACCCCTTTCTGCATCTGATACAGATCCCAGAAACTGGGTAAGGCGAGTCAACTGTGTAATCAGTGGTAGCAATTGACCAATTAAGTGTAGATTAACAGAAAAACCAGCACAACCTTGTCATTGCAATGGCTGCATAGAGATTAAGTGATTCAGATTCTCCCTGAGATAATTTTTGCGAAGACTTTTCAGAAAAAAGAATGCTCAGCCTTGTTAGGTGTGGCTCTATCCCTGTGTGTGTTTGCATGTGTCAGCACATGTCAGTGTGCGTGTGTGTGTATGTGTGTGCCCATGCGTGTGTGTCAGTGACTATTTCAGGGGTAACGTTATGCAGAATTTGTAATGAATTTTTCACTGTAAGAAATAGATTCTGGTAATATCTGCTGTACAGAGCTACTGGGATGAATATTTAGGTCTCATTATGAAATATTCATAAAGGTGCAAAGAAATATAGTATTAATAGTAGGATTGGAGAGGTGCATGTGTGTGACTGTGACTGTGTGTGTGTGTGTGTGCATACCCATGCATGATATGTGCAAGTATGAAAAAAGGGGGCAAAGACTCTATACCCAAAACCTTCAACAAACTCCTTGGATCGAATTCCTGACGTCTATGAACAAGCAAAGTGGTGTCTTCCTTTTTTCCCCTTTTTCTCCTCATTTAAACCATCCCTCCTTCTCAGGCCGGGGTGATCCGAGTGGCCCCGTTCATCCGATCCCCCCTCTTCCACATCCCTCGCTTCTCTCTCTCCTTCCATCTCCCCAAATTAAGAAATTAATGAGGGATAGATTCTTTACAGACTGCCTCGGCAATGTTTACCACTGATGAAATTATAATGCAGGCCCAGATGCATTATTTATAAGCCAATTAGAGGAAGTGTTGCTTGATTTGATGAGGGGCAGACACGCAAAAGACATTTAACTAATAGAGAGCAAGAGTGCCGAACGGGAGATGGGAGGAAGGAGGGAGGGAGGGAATGAGAGAGGGGGAGGGAGGGAGGGGGGGATGACGCCAGCTCTCTAGGATTACGTGGCTAATTGCCCTGCTTTATCTGCCTGTCACCGATATCCATGCATATTTCATTGTTCTCAAAGACTTTGATTGTTTGTGCTTGTGTCAGGTCTGTAACAGTGAGAAGGCTGGCCAACGTGGAGTGTAGTTAAAGACCGGCAGCAAGAGGAGGATGGATGGGTAGAGAGAGGGAGAGCGAGAGGAGAGAGGTTGACAGTGAGATAGACAGTGGGAGAGAAAGATGGAGAGATGTAGAAGCAGAGGGGGAGACATAGAGAGAGGGAGAGACAACTGGAGAGATTCAGAAGAGGATGGAGAGAGTGATAGAGAGACCGAGAGATGAGGAAAGAGGGGAGTTTTTAGGGGACCAAAATAAATTGGACAGTTGGCTTCTCAGCGGTTTGTGTTTAGTCCGGTGTATTCAATTGCTTCCTGAGTGCAGGTATAAGAAATCTTTCAGAATCTTGTCCTGATCATGGGCGTTTGATTGCCTTTGGAGTCTCTTATTAGTAGTTGTTGACTTGAGGACCAGAGTTGTCCCAATGGAAGTCAAGAAAGCCATCATGAGGCTGATAAATAGGAAAAAAACTGACATAGGCCAAATAGCAAGCTTGGGATCGTTGGCTTGCTGTGGGATGAAGCCTTATCCAATTTCATGGCATTTGATTGAACTTCAGCAGATAAGATTCTGTACACTTAAGAATTCATTCTGCTGCTGCTATCAGCAGTTACATTACCATTGAAGGCAAGTGAGCCAGCACCTGTGGTAGCCATGCATGTCCAAACTATAACACCCCACCACCATGTTTCACAGGGTGCTTTGGTTCTTTGGTAGTTCCTTTTACCCACCAGGCTCTTGCCATCACTCTCATACAAGTTGGTCTCATCTGTCCACAACACCTTTTTCCAGAACTCTGCAGGCTCTTTTAGGTACTACTTCTCAAACTCGAACCTGGCAATGCTGTTTTTGCAGCAGTGTTTTGAATCTTGTTTTCTGCAGAGTAATATAGAGTATAGAGTAGTAAACTACTGAAGACTGTTTCTGATCTGTGTTTTGGGGGGTTTTCTTCATTATTGTTTTGTCATTGACTGTAGAGGTCTTCCTTGGCCTACCAGTCCCTTCACACTTACTAAACTCACCAGTGCTCTCTTTGTTCTTAATGATGTATTCCAAAAGATTTATTTTGATAAACCTATTCTTTGGCCTATTTCTCTGACTGTTTTTTTGTTTGTTTTGTTTTCCTTGACACAATCCTGGTCCTCATGTTGACAAATGCCAATAACAGTCTCCAAAGGCAATCAAAAGCCTAGAATCAAGATCTAGATATTGAAGGCTCTCTTATTCCTGCACTTAGGAAGCAACTGAATACACCTGGTTCACCAAAAGCGTCCTCCTTTTCTTACCCCCGAGAGCAGAGTGCTTCAGGATTTAAGAGGACAATGTGAAACTGTTCAGAGGAAGAGAGCATGTGTTTGCATAACAGTGCATTGTTGGACTGGATGTGGGAAGTGATTGATTGGCTGCACAATTGGACGCTTTTCAAAAGGAGAAACCGGAGCCTGGTCATCCTTCATTATCAGACGATAGGTTTATCTGAGAGTCTTTTTTATTTTTTTGTGTACACATCATGGATCGAGTGGCTATCCCTCTTTACATGACAAAGGCACTTCAGACAAAAAGAAAAAAAAGCCCTCTGCTGTAACATCTAGCCATACCTGAATCTATGATGCTCCAATGATGAAGCTGCCATTTGAAAACACCTGTTGAATTCTGTTGATACTTATCTCTTCACATTGTACATGCACCAACCCACCCTGGCTCTCTGGGATTAAATTAGACTAAGCAGCAGACCATTCTCCCCTAGCGCAATGCAGGGTTAAGGGCCTTGCTCAAGGGCCCAACGGCTGTGCGGATCTTATTGTGGCAATACCAGGGATCGAACCGCTGACCTTGCATGTTCCAGTCATGTACCTTAATCACTACATGACAGGCCGCCCATGGGATAAAGCCTCATTACATTTTAAACTGGTGAATAACGATGTGTGGTGAGTTTTCCTTCTTCAGTGTGTATTCCTTTAGTCTACACCACTTACTACAAAACACATCACCGATTTTTTATTTTTGTTACAATAGATGTGTGGTGCTTAACTTTAATTATGACTACTGATTTAAGGTTAAAGACTCAGGACAAGCTTTGTACTCATATAAAAATATAAATGCAGTCATATAAATATATAAAGGGCAATATTTAACTTTTTCGAATGTTAGTGTGAGTCTAATGTTAGTGTGACTAATATAAGTAAGCAAATATCATGCTGAAACAATTACATTTTGGGTTGTTTTCTTTTTTTTTTACCCTGTAGACAACAGGAAGGTTAATTGTGGTCTCCTCTAAGAATTGTTCTTAGATTAGAATGTAAACTTGGAATTAAGTGACAACTGACAGTATATTGTTCAGTACAGTATCCAGCTGAGCAATTCATTGATAGCAGCCATTTTGTTTCCTTCTTCATAATTGTGTTGCAGTCAAACACTGCAGAGTGAAATTTAGTTTAAAAACACCCGTCACCTATTGTACCACACCCCTCCCCCCTGCCATGACAGACTAAGGATATCTGAAAAACTGAAGGTTACTGGCCGCCCCAGTAGCACCCCCTATCGAAAGCAAACACCCCTGGCAGGCAGGCCTCGGCGTTCCTCTGCCCTAAAGCCTTTAAAACGGGAGTAACCGGATAGCTGTTAATTAATAAAGCTGTCAGGTAAATGGGCCGCCACCTGACCGGCTCCATCACCGGACCCATCGGTAAGATTACCTCCCCCATTGTTTCACGCCGATCCTCGCTGCGAGCCACCGGCTTAATTAAGCTAATGCTATGTAAATGAGGCCTCCAGCCATTCGCTAGCTTGCGCCGGGGGCTGTTAATGGAATAATTGGGCCTTCGTAACAGAGGGCGATTAAGGTGGCGTTAGCTGAAATTATCGCTGATTGTTGTTAATAACAGAGGCTGGGTGGGGGGGGGGGTGGGGGGGGGGGTGGGGGGGGCTATGGCCAGGAGGGGCGATTTAAGGTGAAGTCTAAACTGATTAAACAAACGGCACTACTGTAAGGGAGGGGGCTCACTACTCCACATTCTGTTTTTGCCTTTTTTTTCTGTTCTCCTGTATTCAAACCAAACATTTGACCACTGCCTATTATACAACACTTAGTTCTGAACTTGCATTGTGATTGGCTGAGACATTCAAAGGACTGACATTATCACACAAGTCACTCCTAACTTGCTGCTTTATTTATGTTGGGTTGATTAATTGTACTGGTGATATCAAACAAGCAACACTTCAGAAGCATCTCACAGTAAGTTACTCTTCCTTGTGTATTATTGCATAATTATCACATCATACAGCCAATGCATTGGGAGTTCTATCTGTGTTCTAAAATGGGAAATGGTTGACATTTATATAGCGCCTTTATCCAAAGCGCTGTACAATTGATGCTTCTCATTCACCCATTCATACACACACTCACACACCAACGGCAATTGGCTGCCATGCAAGGCGCCGACCAGCTCGTCAGGAGCATTTGGGGGTTAGGTGTCTTGCTCAGGGACACTTCGACACAGCCCGAGCGGGGGATTCAACCGGCAACCTTCCAACTGCCAGACGACTGCTCTTACTGCTGGAGCCAAAATCCGGTGTTCTACAATCCACAGACTAAAATCCAGCCTCCTGGCTCAGACTCAGAGGCCAAGTAATATGATTGGTCATTCACCACTGGGATAAAGTTAATGTAGGGGATAGAAAGTGTTTGAAAATAATTCCTATTGGTTCAAAGGTTGGTTTGACTGTTGGAGACTTGGGGTGGTAGATGACAAACCCATTTTGAGGAGTGTGCAACTGAATTTCACTGAATTTCCCTGCTGAGATTTGACTTATAGATGTAAACATTTTGGGCTGTGTCATGTTTTTACACCACATGGTTTATGAAAAGGCTCCAACTCAAGGCTCATGCACAAGGCTCATCTCTTCCTCCTTTTTGTGTTCCCCAACCAAATTTAAGATATTCTACAGCAGTGGTCCTCACTTCTGGTCCTGGAGAGCCACAGGGTGTGCTGGTAAAGCAGTTAACTACACAGTTAACTTCCCTCACCTGGTTTCTTTGGTCTGAATTGGTTGCTGATATGAAGGTGAAAACAAAAACCAGCACACCCTGCAGCTCTCCAGGACCAGGAGTGAGGCCCACTGCCCGACAGCATAAGTCCACTGCCCGACAGCATTAGTGCCCTTTCCCTGAGACCGATTAAAAAAGACAGTTTTGGGACAGGAAGGGGCCATTTTGAACAGACAGCTTTAAAGGAAAGAACCACGGTGTGATTCCCACCGCTGGCCTTCTCTCTGCCTTTAGGAAGCCGAGTACAGCCCGCACGACGGATCAAACTTCCCAAACGCTCCTGGCCCTCTCCCTGCCTTTAGGAAGCCGAGTGCAGCCCGCACGATGGATCGAACTTCCCAAACGCTCCTGGCCCTCTCCCTGCCTTTAGGAAGCCGAGGGCAGCCCGCACGACAGATCGAACTTCCCAAATGCTCCTGGCCCTCTCCCTGCCGTTAGGAAGCCGAGGGCAGCCCGCACGACAGATCGAACTTCCCAAATGCTCCTGGCCCTCTCCCTGCCTTTAGGAAGCCGAGGGCAGCCCGCACGACGGATCGAACTTCCCAAACGCTCCTGGCCCTCTCCCTGCCTTTAGGAAGCCGAGGGCAGCCCGCACGACGGATCGAACTTCCCAAACGCTCCCGGGCCCTCCCGTGACCGGGTCCAGCTGCCAGCATTGATTTTTCCCTCAATTACGGAATGGAAGCCGCGGCTCAGGATGGGAGCGGGAGGGAAGACCCACACACCCCAGCGCCCAGCGCCGCTCAAAACCCAGCCTCTTTCTCTCCAGCTGTAATTGGACTCTTATTGACAGAGTGACAGTGCCCACCGGAGACAGTGTAAACGCCGGCCTGAGCGTGCTTGTTATGGAGGGAATTCAGGTGCACCCGCAGCTCCACATATCTAATTGTACAATATCCAATTACATTATAACCCAAAGACCTATCCCTGCGCGTCTGCCTCCGGTTCGGAGAGACGCGGCTGATGAACAAACACGGTTCCACACGGTTCAGCCAGCCCGAACCCTTACTTGAGTAGTCTGTGTTTCTTACTTATGGTCCCAAATTTGTGAAATCCTTCATTTGGAACCGGCTAACTCTCCCTGTGGGTTCTAAAATTCAGCCGAGGAGCATCAACTATACAAGATATTATGCTGGTTGTACTTTTCAAAGTTGCTATGACTAATGTGGGTTTATACATTTATAAGCTGGCTTCATGCCAGAGTCGTGTTGCTGGGGGGGGATGAACCCAGACATTAGGCAGGTTTACTGTATGGAGGGTCGGGTTTGAGCTCAGGTTCGACAGGGGTAACATCTGTACCTTCAACTGCACCTGTACATACACCTGTAGCGGTACAGTACCTGTTCCTGTGTCTGTACCTACACCTTTACCCAGACAGTGGGCTCCTGAATTATTGACTTATCCCTGACTGGCAATACACAAAAAATACCTTTTGGTCTCATCTGGCCACAGCACCTTCGTTCAATCATGATTTAAATGACCAAATGAGACAAAAATGAAGTGTTTTGGTCAGATACAGGATCGGTATGTTTGGCATTGAAACAGAGATGCATAAAAGGAGATGCGTCTCATAGCCACAGTGAAATACGGTGTGGATCAGTGATGTTTTTGGGCTGCTTTAATCCCAGTGGTCCAGGTGGTCCATCAATGGTATAATGGATTCTACCAAGTATCCAGCAATTTTGACTGACAATCTGGGTGCCTGCCTCTAAGGCTAAAACTTGGCTGTAGAAACAAAGTGTCTGTTAAAATAATGTATACAGATTCTAGAATGTGCTGGGATCCCCACTGTTATTCCCACTGCTGCTATTTCCAGATCTATCAATCAATTTAAGAAATTAAAAGTTAAGAAACAGTTTTTCATGATTTTCAACAACTTTGCCACGACTGCTCTGTGACTTCAGCCAATATTTCCTGTGACAAACACCCAGCCTTAATTATAATCAAGCTGCGCTAGCATGCCTTCTCCAGGAGGGGGACAGTTGGGCAGAAGAGTCCTGGAACGCATCGCCCCAAATGAACCGCCATTGTTCTGGGTTTGCGTTTCCACCTGGACTCAGATTACTTAAGTCCCGTCCTGAGACAAAAGGAGAGAGGAGATCCAAACTGAACTAAACACTCTCGAACGGGAGCAGAGACTCACAGGGGCGGAGCTGGGAGTGACATCGCTGCCCCGGCGGTCCAGTTCCGGGGGGGGGGGGGGGGAGGGAAGGCGAGTTTGACGGGGGGAGTGGAGCAGGGAGTGGGGGAAGGGATGGCGGGTTGGGGTAGCTCGTCGGACGCTGACCAGTGTGCCCAGATCACAGATGAGCTCAATAATACCCCCCCACCTCACCGTGGGGCATTTATCTGACAGTGCCATCAGATCCTTGCGGGGCCTGGCATGGGGGCGGGGATTTCGGCCCGTAATCCGAGCCGGCGATCTGATCGGCCGTGGGTATTTGGGGTAACCTAAGGCCTGCCGGCTCTCGGGTGATGCTACGCCAGAACAGCCGGCTAATCTCCCAGGATCCTCCTCTCCCCTCTCCCTCCCAGCGCTGGGGTAGAGGGAATATTCGGCGAGGCGCAGTAAAATATGTGGGAGCGGTGTCGGAGGTTGCTGGCTTCGCTTTTTTGAGGGGTAATGAGGCCTCTCCCTGTCCCGTTTAAACCACGCTGGGGTGTGCCCCCCGCTAATGAACCAATTAACCTCTGACCACCTCCACTGTCCAACATTGTGACCCCATAGCCCAAAACACCACGCAGAAACCATACAGAGAGAGAGAGAGTGTGTGTGTGTGTGTGTGTGTGTGTGTGTGTGTGTGTGTGTGTGTGTGTGTGAGAAAGAGAGGTCTTATTTCCTGAGGGAGGGAAACTCTGGGAGAGAGTGATGGAAAAGGGGGAGCATGAAGGAGCAGACTAAGAAGAGTGAGAGACGGGGAAGATGGTGTGATTGAGACAGAAGAAGTGTGAGAAAGAAGAAAACGGTGGAAGGAGAGAGAGATAACAGCGAAAGAGAAAAGCAGAGATGAGAGAGGAAGAAAAACAGGGGGAGAGGCAAAGGAAGAGAAGTAAAAAGAGAAGGAAATGATGAGGGCAAGACGGAGGGAAGAGCAGAGTGGTGTTCAGACCCTTGTGTGGACAGCTATACATCGATCCCTTAAAGTTGAAGGTACGCACAAACACAGGACAGAAACACCAGGGCAGTCACAGAGCCCAAACGGCAGACTGCTGCATACAGACCGAATCCAGACGGCCCGCTCTGAATGCGAGTGAAGCGTTTCAGGCAGGATGACGGGATTCAGGGCATCCACCATTTTCTCCAGAGATCCCAGCTCCCTGGGGGGGCAAGAGGGAAGGAGGGGGGGTACAAACTTCTGATCTCTCATCAGTGCTCCCAGCTCCTCTGCAGTAATCATGTTTTTCTTCCTCGTTTGTTTTGGCCCTCCCGTGTTTGTTTCTGGGAGAGCCGCGTGCCGCTTGTTTGCACTGCCTCCCTGGCGGAGCTCCCTGCGGATCTCCGCTCCGCGTTTACCCAGAATGCACTTCAATCTGTCCAGGGAGGCCCCTTCCAGTTTCCCTGCCGCCGACAGCCTCCGTGCCTCGTTGACACCCTGACTGAAAACCGTGTCCCAGACGACATTTTAGTGGATCTAAGGTCAAGCTGGCTAATCTGGTCACTGTACCTGACTCATCGCCACACAAGGAGCTTACACACTCAGTGAGCACATTATTAGGTATTTCTTTGACTTATTTTTTAGACTTAAGTCTTCTACAGCTGTAGCCTATCCATTTAGAGGTTTGATGCTTTGTGTGCTCAGAGATGCTCTTCTACATACCACTACATACCTCTTCCACATGCTCTTCTGTTGTAATATGCGGTTATTTGCATTACTGTTACCTTCCTGTCAGCTTTGACCAGTCTGGCCCTTCCTTTGACCTCTCTCATTAACAAGGTGTTTTTGCCCGCATAACTGCTGGATTTTTTTTGTTTTCCACACCATTGCCTGCAAACTCAAGAGACTGTTGTGGGTGAAAATCCCAGGATATCAGCAGTTTCTGAGATACTCAAACCACCCTGTCTGGCACCAACAATCATTCCACAGTCAAAGTCACTTTTCTCACCACACTCACCACATTCCTTCCCCATTCTGACATTTGGTCTGAAAAACAGCTGAACCTCTTGACCACGTCTGGATGCTTTTATGCATTTAGTTGCTGCCACATTATTGGCTGATTAAATATTTGCATTAACAAGCTGGTGTACAGGCTTTCCTTGGGGCAACACGATACAAAAGCTAGAACGTTGGGAATAAAGTAGCCTACGTATACAAACTTCTGCTTCCATGAATTATGTGCCAATTATCCGAGTCCCATAATTCTGAGTTTAAAATGTTGGTGCGATCGCTTCAGGCAATATTCTAAATATCTTGCATCAGGTTTAAGTCTCAGAGCTCTAGAATGTGTAGTTGCCATATCAGACGTAAACTGTATCACAATTAGTGAGATTGTAGATTTGGAATTTGCTGAATGGTAAGATAAATAAGGGATTGACAAACACATTTAAAATGTGCAATTTTTTGGCAACTCTTCCTGGCTTTTTGGTGAAATCGGTACCGTTATGAGTATTTTAGATTCTTTGTATTTTCCACAGGCTGGGACCATAGGGTCCGCTCATGTACCCTATAGTGCCGGCTGCACTGCTACAGACATTCTGGGAATGCACAGAGATTAGTGAATAAAGCCCGTCTTCACTGAGCAAGGGTTTGACAAGCAAGGTTATACAAAGAAACCCCTTCATACTACAACCATGGGTTTCCAACCCATTCGGATCCAGGGACCCCCATAATTAAGTTAATATCAGGTTTTCTATTGAGAAATATTTTCCTAGCTCTATATGTGGTCATCGCGTATCAAGCCTGGTCAGGGACCCCCTACCTACAGTAGCTTTCAAGGACCCCTGTTGAAAACTCAACATAGGTCCTTGGAGGCCAATGACTACTGGTTTTCCACACTCCCTTTACCAGGGAGTCAGGTGTGAAGAGAGTCTGACCAATCAGTACCCGCTAACTGTTCCATGAATTACCTGGGAGAAAAGAGAACTAGGGCCAAATTTGGATTTGAGTCCAAGATTTGAGTATCTATGATGTAAACGGTTTGACAAATTTCAGGGCCAGCCAGAAGCCATGGAGAAGGTTGAGCACAAAGTTTTCATCAGTTTTAATGAATGGTTGTTTCATTCATTAAAACAACCCAATAGATTCAAACCCTGTTTATCCACAATATCCAATCAGTTTGTTTCCACAACATGCAGGTTTGTTTTCTTGATTTTCTAATGACTCTCTTGATGACATCATAGGAGATGGAATCAAGTACAGTATATGGTCTGGGAACTCTTTGTGTGATGCAGACTGCATACACTTCATGGCAGTCCAGGTACTGCACTGGGTAAAGGAGGTTGGGGGTCTATGGATGTAGCTCAGTACTAAAACTCATAAGCCTCAGCGAACACCCCTTTTAACAGCTGCAGACACCCTGCAGTTGGAACTGTCAGACCCTGAACGCCGTCCCCTTAATCAGACGCCTCGGCAATGACAGAGACAGAGATTAATAAAGCAACACTGGGGTTTTTGCCATTCGCAGCGCCATCTGGTGGTCAATCGTTTTTATAAAGGCGCGGGGGGGGGGGGGGGGGGGGTTCCATGCTGTTCGACTGGCTGGAGATTTCAAAACCAACAATCAATTTTACAGAAACGTTCAGGTCTGCCTGTACGCATACGTGCGCGCGCACACACGAAAAAAGAAAACTGATAAAAGGAACATTCAAAAGCCCAATAAGCACACCGAAAATGCTTAATTTATATATATTAAAAAGACATAAAATAATTTCTGCCCTTAAAGTTGATGGAAAATGCCAAAAGGTCTCGGCATTCGCGTGAACCCGGTTCCCTTTTCTTGCGGGTCTCGCCGTATAAAGGGAAAAAAATGGAATTGAATTTCAAAGCGCATCAGCTTGTACAAACAGAGAAAGATGTGTTTCTTTTTTATTTTTTAGTCAGGATACATTTTGACACCGGGCGCAACATCTGGAGGAGACAGACGGGCGAAAATAAAAAGAACAGGAGGGGATAAATTAAAGCTGACAAGCCGACACAGGAGCAGGCAGGCGCCGCAACAGCTGCTTCAGATCTTATAGACGTATTGGGCTTGTCTGGATGCGTGACTCCGCTCCTTTACTCGCGGCGAGGTGCAGGGGAGAGCCGAAAACCGTGCGCCTTAGAAAGGCACAATTCAATTAAAAAGGGCTAGGGAAAAGGTGGATTGAGTACAATTGTGTCAAAACTAACTAAATTCACTTTAACGAGTTAACAGTTCCGCTGTCAGAATATTGTCCGTCTTCCGAAAAAATTACGAGAATGCGGATACAACCTGGGCCATTTATTTAAATTAGTTTCACTTTTTAAGGCAAGAATCTCCAGTGAATAGAAAAAAATCGACTAATTATGTTATTATATGAAACTATAAAAAACATGTTATGGGGTATCATTCATAGAAGTGCTTCTTATTTCGTATTTCCGTGTTGAAAAGCGCTTTATTCCGAATATTAAATGTAGCCGGATATCTAGCCATGTGGGCAACATTAAGAGATATTTTTATGCTGGTGAAAGTATCACAAAGATGGTTGGCAGAAGCTACTGCTGCTTGCAGAGGTAACATTTGGTGGGGGGTGGAGAGTGACGGGGGGGGGGGGGGGGATGGGGTGAGGAAAAAATGAATTTTTGAAAAAGTGTGTAGCACCCAGGGGGTCCGTGCGGCTTGTGAAAAATTAAAGTCGGCGGATTCAAACTGTCCAATTTCCACATCAAACGAGCCCTGTCCCCGTATTCCTGCAGAAACCGCTTCAAACACCACATGCAGTAGCCCCAGAAAGAGCTTCTGTACCCATCCACCTTTTTTTGCAGGACTAGTGGTATTTTTTTCATTTCCTTGATAATCCCCATTTCTAATTCCCCTAAGCACTGTACTGGTTACACTAGCCAGTGTCTCTCTCCTGTCTAATTATACCCCAGTGAGTCTATTAATCAACTTGTAAATTATTTAAGACGGAGAGATTCTCTAAGTTGCACTGACTTTGCTGGTGGGGGGGGGGGGGGGGCAAGGTGGGGGAGGGAGAGAGAGAGGGAGAGAGGGGAACATAAAGGAAGAGGGGGCTACGGAGAAAGCCAGTGTGTGTGTTTCTGTGAGTGAGACGTGCGTGTGTGTGTGTGTGTGTGTGTGTGTGTTAGTGCGAGTGAGACGTGTCTGAGATGTGAGTGTGTTAGTGCAAGCATGATTGAGTGTGGGTAAGTGAATGAGTGAGTGAGTGACTGCGTGAGTGTGAGTAAGATGGAGTGAAAGAGCGAATGAGAGGTTTGGGGGTGTACAAACACAGCCTCTTCCCACAGGCCCCCCAGTGCCGCATGCTCCCGGAGGAGCCAGACCTCTCCAGCTTTTACTTTTATTTGGGCTTTCTGTTCCCTTCGTTTCTTATGCACAACTTTTTCCACACAAGTATGAATTCATGAATACATGCAGTGGTAACAGGGAGACAGGGGAGGGAGAGAGACAGAGGGGGGGTGGGGGGAGAGACCAAGCACAGGCGTTCGCCACGAGAGAAGGAACTGTTGTCACAGGAAGTACAGAGTTTATGTACTTCAGGATGAGAGCACATTGCACTAATATTCACAGAGTATGGATGCAGTGCACAAATATTCACAGAAGAGGAATACAGTGCACTAATATTCACAGAGTAAGAATACAGTGCACCTATAGTCACATAGTAGGGATACAGTGCACTAATATTCACAGAAGAGGAATACAGTGCACTAATATTCACAGAGTAAGAATACAGTGCACCTATAGTCACATAGTATGGATGCAGTGCACTAATATTCACAGAGTAAGAATACAGTGCACGAATATTCACAGAGTAGGGCCACACTGCACAAACATTCACATAGTAGGGATACAGTGCACTAATATTCACAGAAGAGGAATACAGTGCACTAATATTCACAGAGTAAGAATACAGTGCACCTATAGTCACATAGTATGGATGCAGTGCACTAATATTCACAGAGTAAGAATACAGTGCACCTATAATCACAGAGTATGGATGCAGTACACTAATATTTACAGAGTAGGGATAGAGTGTCGTCCCTGTCTCCGTTAGCGTATCTAAGCACGTTCCTAATATCATTCCCGTTAGCGTATCTAAGCACGTTCCTGATATCATTCCCGTTAGCGTATCAAAGAAAGTTCCTCATATCGTCTCAGCATATCTAAGCAAGTTCCTAATATCACTCTGGTTAGCGTATCGAAGCACGTTCCTGATATCATTCCCGTTAGCGTATCTAAGCACGTTCCTGATATCATTCCCGTTAGCGTATCTAAGCAAGTTCCTAATATCGTCTCCGTTGCGGCACAACATTTTCCGTCTCTGTCTGCGTCTCCGCGTGCGAGCCGGGCCGCGTCTCTCATCAGGTTTGATCCCGCCGCTCCCGGGCTGCATAAAAACCCCCGGCCCCCGGCCCAGCGGGTCTTGGCGGGATGTTTATTAAATTAATAAAAAGTTGCTCAAGGCGAGCGGCGCGGCACAGGGCCCCAGGAGCGGCGTGATTGGCACTCCGAGCCGCTCTCCCCTCCCTCAGGGGCCCCCTGCGTTTGCTTTAACTAACTGGCCGTGACTCGAGGAGCGGGGCTTGACGTGCCACTTCTCTCTCTTTTCCCCCTCTCCCTTTCTTTTTTTTCCCTGTGCGAAGACGGGGCTTAGATCTCCGCAGGCAGACCTGCCGGGAGTCTAAGGGGCTGTGGACACTGACAGAGACGGGCGGATGAGAGGGGAGACAAGAACATGAAAATAAAAAAAGGAGAGGGAGTGGGGGGGGGGGGAGAGAATGAAGAGCAGGGGGGCTGAGGCTCCTTTCTCTCTCCCTCCCTCCCTGTCCTTTTCCCTCTTTCCTCCTGTCCTCCGTGTCTCCCCCTGCCCTCAGATGTGAGCATGAAGGCCTGCCAGGAACGGGGCTGAAGGATAGAACAGCAGAGGGACAGGTGGGAGGGAAACGTGTAGGGACATGAGAGGAGGGCGACAGCAACGTTATTCGGCTAGCAGGGAGAATGAGGGAGGCTAGGCAGGCGGTGAAGGGGGGGGGGGGGGGGGCAGGGTAGACATTTCAGTTTTAAAAAAACGGACAGGCCTAAGCACTATGAGAGGGCAAAGGCAGGGCAAGAGGGAAATGGAGGTGCTTCATGTACAGTAACATGCATCCAACAGTAGATTTTTCACATTTAGCAGAAGCACTTATCCAGTACAACTTAAACAGATTATATTCTTTTACAAGTCATCCGTTTATATGGTTGGATATTTTACTGAAACAATGAATGCAGCTTAGATACGGCAGGACCCCAGCTTGGGACTGAACCCAAAACTGTTGAGTCACCGTACAAGCAGAGTTCCATAACGATTACTCTGTTGCCATACAACGAGGCCAATTTCTAACTTGGCCTACCTATTGTTCCTTTATGGTCATGTGCAAAATGGTTATCATCTAGTAATCTTGGACCAGAAAATAGCCTACGATAGCGTAGCGTATATTATTTTTATTTATTAAAAAAAAAATTATAATAATAATAATTTAAAAAAAAGATTTTTTTGACTCTGCTTTCACAAAAAACAAACGACAAAAACAACGTTCATAATCGGCTTTTAAAAAGGAACCAACACTCCGTTTGAAGATAAAGGCAAAAAACAAAAACAAACCCAGACAAAAAGAAGGTCTCTCTCTGTCTGCTGTCAGTTCTTATTGAGGAGCTTCGCGGAAGCTATTTGCATACCGTAAGCCCAGAGCAGGAATGGGTGTCGGCGGCGCATTATATCGAGAGGCTGCGCCGATTTCCATGTGCAAATCTGAGCCGTGCCAAAGCGGCGCATTATTATTTCATCAGCCCATGGAAACCTCCGCGCTGTGGCAGGCTGTGTCCCGAACTCCCAGCAGACATTTCGGGATTCTGGCCTCCTGCGGGGCTGTTTACATGCAGTCTGTGCCGCTTAAAAGGGCCGAACTGCCGTGGGAATGAACACCAGCGCCCGAACGAAAGGGAGTCGGGCCGAGAGACGGCACGCCTGGGCCAACGCAGCGCGGGAGTTCCCGTGTATTAATTACTGTAAAGTACGCCACGTTTGACTGAATACATAAAGATATTACAGCCAATTATTGACGCTCTGAAACACTGAAAAACCCTGACAAATAATCAGACTGTTTCTAATGCACATGACGAAGACAACAAAGAGGAACAAAAATAACGTTGTTTTGTACACGAAGGATTGACACTTCTGTGGTACATAGACAATGAAAACATATTAAAATCACAGCATAAGCTTATGAAATGGCTGATTAAAGCTGCTGCGATGGTAAATATAGATGGATAATATTGTTCGGCCCCTGAGCAGGTTATTCTGTGAACTGAGACAAGGGACTGAACATGTCAGTTGAAATTTAAAATGAACTTTTTCATCAATTTAGTCATTGCTTCATAACCATACAAACATGTCATAAAAGTATATATTCCATACTTCTGTACACCAAAGTTGTGTTTCCATCCACTTCATCCCCTCATATGAATGGACACTAAACGCACTTAACTTCATAAAACTCAAATAACTACTGAATCTCACCTATATGTAAAATGAGCGCACATTCATGGTAATTGTGAATCAGATTCTTGATTCATATTTGATCTGCAATGACTAGCTTCATCCGAGTTTAGTGAGCCAAGCAAGCTACGCTGGACACATTTTATTTGCATGTATGCAAATATAGAACCATCAAACAACCCACAGCACTCACTGGACTGCGCCAGTCATGTACGGCAAGCCTCATTGCTTACATGATTCATACTACAGGTCGGGACCACTCTAAATTTTGTTCATACCTACGAAAAAATGCCACGAGTATTTTCCTATAATTTGTGATGAGGTTATAGAACACATTGGAGGGATTTTTGACCATTCCTCCATTTCAGAATCCTTGATACCCATTTTTCATCCTATGGACCCCCCTCTTCATTTCAGACCACAGGGGAGGGACTGGGATGGACCAGGAATGAATTGTGCCATTGATGTTAAATAGTGCCCCTAGACTACTGGCAGCAAAACATCTCCAAAACATCAATGACCCACCTCCATTATTTGACAATAGGTACGGGGTGCTTCTCCTTGTATGCATTCCTCTTTTGCAGCCAAACATGTCAATGGTGTCTTGCTAAAACATTCAACTTTGGTCTCATCTGACCACAGCACTCTTCCAGTCATAAATCCAGTGACGTCTGGCGACCTCCAGATTCTTGGATTTGCTTATCGTGCTCATAAACGGCGGTGTATGTGGCACCATTCCAAAGAGTTTGTTGGTATGGAGACGCCATTTTGTTGGTGTGGAGACGCCATTTTATGGTTCTTTTTGAAACTTGGAGACCCCAATATGCAACCAATCTCAGCAATTCTTAAACTGTGATCCTCGGGATCCTCTTTATGGCCTCCCTCACCCTCTTCCTCATCGCCTGTAGGGACAACATGCACCTGTGTCCTGCTCTTGGCAAGTTTGAAACCATTCCATATGCCCTTACAGAGGTAAATGGTATGCTTAAACATTTATATATTTTAGTTTTTTACGTATTACCAGACCTTCTGAATTGACAGGTCATTGGCTGATGGATGACTCTCCCACTGCAAAATCGAAGGCGTTTGTGGCACTGCCAAGATGGCTACCTGTAGCTTACCTAACACTCCACTTCCCCAATAAATCTACACTCAAAACTGTTAGCAATATAGCAGTTAATTATCCCCAGAGAGGTCCCTCTGTTGTCCCTTTTAGAACAGCCCTCAACCTTAATCACGCAAGTAAAATATCCTGCCAAACAAATTAACAGTATGTACAAAGGTTCTCTGAACAAAGTGTCTTCTAAGCCAATAAATAACACACAAAAAAACTGTTATTCCTTTTTTAAACTGCTAAAGATAATCCAGAATTTATAATCCTTGGAAATTGGAATTCATGACCCAGCAAATTGGTCAATGATTGCATCTCTAAATGAAGAGGAAGATCACACGCAGCCCCCTCTCACACCTCTGCGGGGGCAGCAGTGCACGGGTGACGGTCCTGACGCAGTCGGCGGCTGTTTCCAGCTGTGTGTTTCTGCAGCGGTGCGCCTCACAATGCCGCAGGCCTGGCCTCAGCACACACGGTCATTAACCGCCGTCTAATTAGCCCTAACGACTCACTCGCTGCTGCTAATTAATTACTGCAGTGAACACAGAGGTGGTGAGAGAATAAAAATAAATAAATAAATACATAAATAAATAAATGCAGAAGAAGAAATGAAGCTTTAATCAGAGGTAGCTGCTAACTTCTTTATCAGACTGCACTCTTAATTGACAATAATCAATATTCAGGGCGCTGCCTTATTGCGGTTTATATTACAATCAAGAATCATGAATACTTAATGCTGAAACTCCCCTCCTGATATTTTAAATCCCCAAGTTTAAGGCAATCGGGTAATCGGAGGTGATTAAAAATAAATAGGGCATTTACTGCATGACTACTAATTCCGACATTCATATGTTACACGCAATGCACAAGCGCACACACAGTAACGTGTACTCACACATGGTGCACAAACACACGCACAAACACACAGTAACGTGTACTCACGCATGGTGCACACACACGCACAAACACACACAGTAACGTTTACTCACGCATGGTGCACACAAACGCACAAACACACACACCGTAACATGTACTCACACATGGTGCACACACATAGTAACCATGTCAGGCACATCAGAAAGACTCCTCATAACATCACAGACTATCAGAGAACATCAAACCTAACCAACAGGTATAGCTAGAGGTGTATCACCTTCATGAACACTGGCGCTGTGGAATCTCTAATTAAAGACAAAAGGTAGACAAAAATGATTAGGAGAGAGAGCGAGAGTGAGAGAGCGAGAGAGCGAGAGAGAGAGCACATTTGTGTGCGCGTGTGTGTGTGTGTGTGATATGAAGGAAAGCTTGACTGAAAGGTTACATGCCTAGTAGTTGACTGGCAACTAGATTAGTGGAAAAAAATAAAAATAAAATATATACACACATAGCAACAGCACACTGTAAAACCAGGAGGCCGAAAGACACCTCCATTCCATGCCCAAATCCTCCTTCCTTCCTGCCTGCACGCACCCCCCCCCTCCCCCTCCAACCATCTCATAACAAAAGGAAGAGGAGAGCGGTGGAATGACAGAATTATTTTGTCAAGCGGAGCGGTGTAATGTGGAGACAGGTTTGTGTTCAGACGGGTCTAATGGGCTTGGTGACGGCAGCGCGGGCTGCTTTCGGGGCCACGCGGGACCCCCGCGCCCCGCGGCTCTGCCCGGGGCGGCCCTCCCCACACAGGCAGGTGAGCTGACAGGAGCGGAAACCCGGGACCTCCCGCAGGACCCGCCAAAAAACGCTCACCTCCCGCCAGCAGGGGGCGTGCTGCGACCCCGGAACCACGCGCTGAACACGGGCAGCCCTACGAACTTTCCTCCCCCGCAGTGACTGCCTGCAGGTTCAGCTCAACCAGCCACAGATGATGTGTACATACCTGTTCAGAGGCAGGTTTTATTTCATGTATCGTAATCAATTCTTTCTGTAGCAGTGTTATGAAGATGGCTAGTTAGCTATTCTGTCGCTATTAGTTCACTAGTTCTAAAAGCCATTGCCCATCCAGTCGTCACTGAGGGAAAGTACCTTGGGCACACAGGCATGATGGGACAGCTGGTGACCTGCTTAGGCAATGAATGCATCAAAGATGGTACAGGAAGCAATAGCAATCCCAACTCTCAGCTCCTATTCCGCTTCAGCCTAGCCGTGCGAGAGGCTGAGAAGTGCCAGGAGCATGCGTAGTTACGCAACTTTTCATGGCAAGTGAGCCTGTTACGTAGGTCCTCTCTGAGAAAAGGGAAAACATTCAATTTCAAGACACTGCACAGGTGCGATCGTGGACAACTGTGAAATAAATTGCTTTTTTCTCTGTGCTAATGCTACATTTCGCCCACATAAACCTTCCAATTTGCACCAAACAAGCTAACCCTAACCCTATTTAACGACCCACGGAAACCCAATAAGGACTAAGTACGGCATAACCACTCATCTTGAGAAACTTTCCAATACACTCTCAGAAATAAAGTGACAGTGGAGGTACATTTCTGTTCTTGAAAGTACAGTAATGTACCCTGAAAGTACAGTAATGTTCTCTTCAGGTACAAATGAGTATATCTTCCATGCAAAAAACGGTACAAATTAATTGTATATTGCTGGCTAGGGGGTACAATTTTATGTATCAATGGGAACTGCCCCAGCAACCCATTGCAAGCATTTTTACCTTTTTAGGCACTTTTTGTACCTTTATCCCTGAGAGTGTAGGGACCCATTGTAAAAAACAGAGCAGAGGTCTGCATAAGCAGATTTAAGTGTGGAACAGTTTAGCCTCTAGGTTTGACCTCTCTCTACTTTTGACTCGGCATAGCCGTTTGCTCTGCCATCTCGTTACAGTTTCCCAAATCTTCTGTAACCAGAACCTACATTGTACATACTGCGTGAGCCATCTTGCGCATGCGCGTTTTAACAAGGTATGCCAGTCACTCAATAATAGACAACGCGATTCTAGCCTGGCCCAACAGCAGAGTTGCCAACTTTCAGGGCTGTCTTGGCGTGAGATTAAATACTCCCCTATTTTTAGCGTGAGATGTATTCCTCTCAATATGAAAAATAACAATGCGACAAAGAGAGAGAGAGCCTGAAAGAGCACGTCTTGGCAACTTGCCCTACGGGTCCGGAAAAAATAAAAAATGTATTTTTTCCCTCCTAGATTTGTCACTGCTTTATAGACCACCTCTGCTGCCGTTTGAATGTTCCTTATAACATTTCAGTTGGATGGCAAATGTTACTCTCAGGTCCACATGTTTGATTAAGAGTGATTGAAGACTAAAGAATCACAAATCCAAGAATAGGTAGAGCTATCATTTGCTCGAAATATGAGCCAACCAATCACTCATGTCACCCACGCAGAAAAGTCACTGAATTTATAAAAATCTGAGAGTTATGAATACATGGTTTCCCATTACTTAGTTTGGATCATGATACCACATTACTGGTTATTCATTTTCATGATGTAAAATGTTACCATTCCAGATTACATTTTATTTCAGCTTGAAATAAAATTCAAACAGACTCCTGTCCACTCAGTTCTGTTAAAAACAGTGCTGCCTGGTGTACAATATCAGAGATGCATCTATTTTAAGCATTCAAGTACAAAAAATAAGCAGCAAAATCACTCCACCAATCTCTGGATGAAAAATAAGTCTCAATTCAAAGAGGAATTCATGGCAAGTGAGCCAAGCAGTAGTGCAGCTTTAAGAAATGGGTTGGAAGTTCCTGTTAAATTTGGGTTTATTAACTTTTTTATGCATACAAGGTTTGATAGTAGTACTTCATCAAAAATGCAGCATGTGTTTACGCTTACACTGCAAGATTAAAGATAAGTATTTTTCACAGTCGGCATGGGAAAGCGAGAAACTTTGAAGTTCCAAATTCCTATTAATACATTAATGGCAAAGATTAAGTGTGGACATTTAAGGACATGAATAAGAAATGAGTGTGTTTGTTTGTTTTCCACAAGCGTCCTAAAGCGATTCACACATCTGTGCTGAAGTCAGAGCGCGTGTTGGCAAAGGTGCATGTGCAGATTCTCTTACTGGAGCTACTATTTCCCAGAGTCCTTGCTGTCAGTTACCATGGTGTTGAAAACAACAAATGCCAGGTGCCAATTGCCAATGAAGCGGCTTCATTTCTTGACCTTGGAATGGTAATGTTCCATCTGCATCCTGAGTGGTTTTGAAATTTTGAGCTTAAAGGATGGCAAAGTGAACGGGGTCCTCCAAGCAGAAACAACTTTTTAAACGTAGCATTTTCTTTTTTCTTTAAAAAAGTATTTATGTAAAACTTCACACATTTAGTGCCCGATAAGCAATTAGCGAGTTATGACACCAATTTCTGCCAAAAATGTCAGTTAGAATCGTATAATTCTAAGGTTGTTATTTTGCTCGGATGCATGTTCAGTGAAGATGGGATTGGTGTCTCCTGGTGACTCTTAACATCATGTGTCAGCTCTGGCAGCAGTCCAGGAAAGAACGGTGTGTACAAAATGGCCTCCACTGTGGATGTATGTGCAAAGTTCAGAGCAATCAAAAGTTTGCTCTCAACTTTGAGCTTTGCTTCCAAGAACCTCCAAGTTCTGAGCAGGCGTCTCATAGATATCACACAAGGGCTTTGAACCCACAAAGTTCTGTTGGGTGAGTCGCGAGCCTTGTTTCACAAGCATGCTGCAAATCTCATTTTATTTTGGGGTTCATAAAAGCGTTGAAAGATGTGAATGTGAATTTTAAAATTACACCAGACTTTTACCACATGTTGAGTTATAGCGTTAACTATTTTTGATGGTGCTGGGTTAAAAATATTTTCTATAAGAAGGAAGAGAAATGCCACAGAAGTGAAAACATTAAACACAGACAATAAATAAATAAAAAACGACAAAGGCCCATAATATAATTCAGTAATTATGAACAGTGGCAATTCTAGATGAAAAGAAAATAAGTATATCATTCTATAATATTTATTCATTTAAATTCCTTCCTGTGTTGTCTACAGTAGATAACCTGTTCCTTTAAATGCGCGATATATAAAACCCCATGGATAATTCATTAAAAAAGCTGCCCTTATGTAAAGCTCTTCAGGGAAAACAACACAAAATAAATGACTGCGGAAAAGATGTGAAAAGCGAAATGTGAAATCTCATGCAGGGAGGCAAGAAGAGGGTTAAATTAACAAAACCTTGAAAATGGATCTAATTCTCCTGCCTCCTCTCCCCAATTCTCGCTCTTTTCCATAAAAAGAACACAAGAAGAAAGGAAATTGCATGCATATCATTCATTAGCCACAAATAAAAGGCATTCGCTCTAATAGACCCCCCCCACCCCAAAATCCCACAGCTTCCTTTGCAACGGAGAAGGAAAAACAACAAGATAGAAAGAAAGAAAAAAAATAGGGGAAAGAAGCCATATCCCTCAAGTGCTTGTTAGGGCCAAATTATTATTGCGATGAATAATCTTAAAAATAAATAAGTAAGTAAATAAATAAAGAAAACAAACATTTATAGATCTGAGTATTATCAGAGGAGCGTCAGGGGCTTGCTGCTCTGCTCACCGAGCCCTTTTGAAATACGCCTTTGTTTTTCGGCTTTGATCTCTAACAGCTGAGCCATCCTCAGCTTTCCCTGGTCTCACTCGCACACCTCAACCCACGCCACATCCTCCCAAACTTCACTCTGCCACCCGCACACCTCAACCCACGCCACATCCTCCCAAACTTCACTCTGCCACCCGCACACCTCAACCCACGCCACATCCTCCCAAACTTCACTCTGCCACCCGCACACCTCAACCCATGCCACATCCTCCCAAACTTCACTCTGCCACCCGCACACCTCAACCCATGCCACATCCTCCCAAACTTCACTCCGCCACCCGCACACCTCAACCCACGCCACATCCTCCCAAACTTCACTCCGCCACCCGCACACCTCAACCCACGCCACATCCTCCCAAACTTCACTCTGCCACCCGCACACCTCAACCCACGCCACATCCTCCCAAACTTCACTCTGCCACCTGCAAACAGCCGAGTTCTGGTGGCGAACGGGTCGACTGGAGGGAGTTGAACGGGTCGACTGGAGGGAGTTTGAACGGGTCGACTGGAGGGAGTTTGAACGGGTCGACTGGAGGGAGTTGAACGGGTCGACTGGAGGGAGTTTGAACGGGTCGACTGGAGGGAGTTGAACGGGTCGACTGGAGGGAGTTGAACGGGTCGACCGGAGGGAGTTTGAACGGGTCGACCGGAGGGAGTTTGAACGGGTCGACTGGAGGGAGTTTGAACGGGTCGACTGGAGGGAGTTGAACAGGTCGACTGGAGGGAGTTTGAACGGGTCGACTGGAGGGAGTTTGAACGGGTCGACTGGAGGGAGTTTAAACGGGTCGACTGGAGGGAGTTGAACGGGTCGACTGGAGGGAGTTTGAACGGGTCGACTGGAGGGAGTTGAACGGGTCGACTGGAGGGAGTTGAACAGGTCGACCGGAGGGAGTTTGAACGGGTCGACCGGAGGGAGTTTGAACGGGTCGACTGGAGGGAGTTGAACAGGTCGACTGGAGGGAGTTTGAACGGGTCGACTGGAGGGAGTTTGAACGGGTCGACTGGAGGGAGTTTAAACGGGTCGACTGGAGGGAGTTGAACGGGTCGACTGGAGGGAGTTTGAACGGGTCGACTGGAGGGAGTTGAACAGGTCGACTGGAGGCAGTTGAACTGGTCGACTAGAGGGAGTTTGAACGGGTTGACTGGAGGGAGTTGAACAGGTCGACTGGAGGCAGTTGAACTGGTCGACTAGAGGGAGTTTGAACGGGTTGACTGGAGGGAGTTGAACAGGTCGACTGGAGGGAGTTGAACAGGTCGACTAGAGGGAGTTGGAACGGGTCGACTGGAGGGAGTTTGAACGGGTCAACTGGAGGGAGTATGAACAGGTTTGTTTGGTGGAGTGTGACCAGATCAGCTGGTGGAGTTTGACCATCTCCCTGTTTCAATCTTTTAGCCCCTTCTTGTACTTTGTTGTTTCATCATGGCAATTGTAATTGTCTTGGTACTAAGTTCCTGACTTTATTCCTTACAGACTTGGCCTATTTACCATGTGTAGACTTATTGTTGGCTGAACAGGTAGACAGGTGGGTGTTTGAACTGTTCCAGTGTGATAGCTAGCATGAATTGCTGCTGCAGGCCAAAGAGATCTTTTTAAGCATGAACACACACGCACTCCTGCACATATCCACAGCGCACACACAAACACACACTCACACCCTACACACACGCAGACACACCCAAACCCACATGCACACACATGCAATAACACACAAACACACATTCAGGCACACACGCACAGCACAGCACACAAACACACAGGCATAGCTACGAAAGTATGCATTATTTGGTTGATGCAATTGTTGCTGCTAATGTTATGGAAATTGTTGCTTTGGCAACCTATGTATATATGGCGGCAGAGAGGAAGAGAGAGAGGTGAGAAGCTGCAGAATAAACAGAGCCCAAGTTCACGGCCAGTACCTCTCACACCTCTCCCACTCTCCCACTCTCACACTGTCACACCTCTCCCTCTCTCCCTCTCTCCCTCCATGGGGACACGGACACACCCCACCCCACCCCCGCCGACCTGCATCGCGGGAACGGCCCTGCTCAGAGCCCGGGCGGGTGGCGCGATTGAAATTCTAATGAGCCGCAGCTTCCCCGGCTCCCCCTCTCCCCTCTCCCCCCCCCCTCCAGAGCAGTCCCCTCCGAGCCTGGTGGCGGCTGCCTCTCCGTTCCGTTTCATCACACATCAAACGGGGCCGCGGCGCGCGGCTGGGGCAGGACCCGGGGACCGCCGAACATCTGCACGGGGCCCTCGGGAGGGACAGCCTGGAGCAGATGTCACCTGGAGCGAAGCAGCCGGCTACGGAGGGCCACGGGGAGCTAAGGGAACCGCGGCTGCAGAGTGACGGCCCTCGGCCAAACCGCTAACAACCTCCCCCCCTGCCCAACCACCCGTATCCTTATCCCCCCCCCCACCGACCGGCCAGGCCACGGCCCGTAACCCCCCCCCCTCTTTTGAATGCACAATTAGCTCGTTAGCCACCCCGGCGTGGCAAAACTTCTCATGCAGTGCCTTGTGCTCCTTAACACAGACAGAGGAATTACATCTGTCAACCTTAAACTGCTCAGAACGGGGGAATGCAAACAAAAACAAGAATCACCAAAGTTTAAACATCTCTGGTGCATCTGCGCATTTCTTGAAAACCATACGCTTTATTTTACCGCCACACATGGGCCTAAAACGTAACTATTTCTGCTGCTGCTGACATATAAGTTCTTTAACATTTTAGCAGTCATGTACTGCCAACACGTAAGCGCTCTTTCCATTGGAGTCATTAGATAGATTTGATATCGTAATGAGTATTAAGAAATTAACACAATTATGAAGAAATTAGTATTAAAAGCCATTCTACCAGCACTTGCATCACACCTGCATTTTGGTCACATATTTCCCTGGAGGGAGGCTACAGCTGGGTTTGGTCACACATATCCCTGGAGGTAGGCCACACCTGCGTTTCGTGGAAGTCCCACCAGTTCCCAAGAGGTTGAGCTGGAGAAAAAATAATCCTCACAAAAGTTTCCCCCCCCCCAAGAACAAAAACGCAAAAAGCTTTCCCACGCTGTACACCACATTCATCAAAACTGATTTCAGGGATTTCAACTTGCATCTGCATCGCATGTTCGTTAAAGTGTCAGCTTATAAACAATGATCTGGAATTTCAGTGGTACCTCACAGAAGCCGAGATCGGTACAACTTTGTGACGATCCTGAAGTGTGAAGACCACAGACTCTCTGGTGGAAAAGGTTCTTTCCCTGCCGGCTCCTTAATCAGGGCAGTAATGAGCAAACATACCTGCCTCTTCAGGCTGGGAAAGATTCCTCCAGAATCTTTTCTTCAGGAAAAAATGGATGACCCAATATGGATGCCAATATCATTTCAAACCTAATGTGCTGGAGCACAGAGCCAAAAGAACAGAAATTGTACCACTGTCCAAATACTTATGAACTGGACTGTATATTCCTGCCCCCCCCCAAACTGTGTCCTCAGTTTTCTTACTTACCCCATCTTGTTTTTTTGGTCATGCTTTTTTTCCCTCCCGACAGCGCAAACATTTTTTTGTGCTGATGCAGAGGACCGAAACTGAGAGGGTATAGAACGAATCAAACCTTTTTTAAACCACCATAGAGGAGAAGGGGGAAACTTCTCCTTTACGGCAAGGATGCAGTCCACAGAAATGCGCAGGCAACATTCCCCGCGGTTCCTATCGGGTCAATGCTCGACAAGTAAAACGGCATTTCGGGGGCAAACAGGACAGAGACATAGCAGTATGGAGATGCACGGTCACCCCTGTAGCCATGGTTACTGCGTTACTGATTACTCCGTCTTGTGTGGGAAATACAATATGTCAGCTATAAAAGTAGCCTAGGACGAGGCCATCTGCCGCAGACATAAGTAATGTACTGTAATGTATTCATACGTGTAATCAGTCTGACATACAGGCCCGGGATCTGCATAGTGCAGTAATTGTTACAACCTCGATACAGAATACAGAATCTCAGGGGGAAATGCGGCCATTTGCTTTTTCCCTTCCTGCCCGGCGAAGGCAACCGTAAATATTCCACATCACAGAGCAGCTGTGAGACGACGGACACGGTCACAGAAGAGGACAAATGTATTATTACATTTGATTTAAATCAGTGGCAGTTATTTAGGCAATTATTTCCCCCTCTACATTCTGGCTAATTGTCAGATATGGCCTGTTCATCAAGGCAGCTGAAATCAAAATTCACTTTTTCCTCGATTTAGTCAATTCTGTATAACCATACGAACACATATTCAAGTATAGAATTAATAAAATTGTAATACCGGGGTATTTTCCAAATCAAATATTTTTTTCCATTCACTTCCTGGAAAACAAATAGAATTTTGATTTTACATCATAATGTACTAGGGGGCGTGTAAGTCACTCAAATGTCTGTCAGTTATCAGTTCCCCTCCAATCACAACATGAACATGAAAGGGCTCCCTGCCCTTGAAAAATCCCCCCAAAAGATTTGTTTCACTCACATATACACTCACCAAGCACTATATTAGGAACATTTTTACTTTCACACCTACTTATTCATGCAATTATCTAATCAGCCAATTGTGTGGCAGCAGTGCAATGCACACAAAGTGACTCTGACCATGAAATGAATGTTGGTGACAGGGTGGTTTGAGTATCTCAGAATCTTCTGATCTCCTGGGATTTTCGCACACACACTAGTCTCTAGTTTGCAAAGTTTGCAAAGAATGGTGCAAAAAAACAAAAAATAAAATCCAGTGAGCAGCAGTTCTGCAGACAGAAATGCATTATTAATGAGAATGGCCAGACTGGTCAAAGCTGAGAGTAAGGTGACAGTAACGTAAATAACCACACATTACAACAGTGGTATGCAGAAGAGCACCTCTAAATACACAACGCATCGTAACTCTAGGTGGATAGGATACAGCAGTAGAAGTTAAAAAAAATAAAACAGGCTAATAGAGTGTATCATATTGCGGAAACTCCCATTTCATGGTGTCTTTTGCTGTGCTTGAACAAACCAATAGATGCCTTAAGTTTAAATTCTAGTGGATGATCAAGAGGGACTTTTACAAACCCCATTTTACTTGAATCTGCATTTCTGTGGCTAAGATTTACTGAAGATATACCTTGCTCAAAGGTATAACCGCAAACAGGACCACAGCTGGGAATACAAACCACAAAACAACCGTTCTGCTCACCCTGTCGATGGCCCCTGCTGATACTCTGCTCTCTAATTGCCTGATACTAGTTTGGTCACACTTGAAGATGTGACATCGTGAATTTCATGGCATTCATTTAGTTCAGTAATAATAAGGATAATGCAAGGGAATTCCTGTAGCAGTCACAGATGTAACACAACTTCCTAAACTGTTCTGTGGCCTAATGCTAAAGCATTGCGCAGTCTTGTTAGGAATATTATCACTTTTGCCATTTTATATTAAGAGTTAAATGCACTTCACACCTATGAGAGAGGGTTTCATATAGAACTAAAAAGGGTTCCTCTAAAAAGACAAGTACCCTTTTTTCTGAGCATACTTCTAAGACGTCAATTCAAGAATGAAATGTAAACATGTGTTAATAAAAAATGATGTTTCTTCTTATTTAAATGCCAAGTGAATGATTTGACAGATTTGTCAGGTATATTATGAGCACTCCAAACGTTATGCAATTCCATTATCATACAAAATATAATAATAATGTCAGAATTTATAAGTAAATATATTTTAATATATTATAATAAATACACCATCATTACATTATTTATTATAATAAAATACAATTCATATGGTGTTATTAATGAATTTCCTGTTCCTAAATTAATCCTATAGCCATTCCATCGCAACTCTTGATTGTCATAACCTAACGCTTGACATCCTGAATAATGACTTCCCCGTAGATTACCGGTCTAAAGTAAATAAGCGCGCCCGCAGCTTCACCTGCTTCAAAGGGAGACGAGAGAACAACAATCTTGAAAGCACTGACGAAATCAAACCGCCAAACATTTTTTTTATGTTACGGATAGACGGAGAAGACAATCACAGAGACTTAAAGTTCAATCTCTCAAGTGCTAGAAATCCATGCCTTCCATTAACGAACACCTCGCGCGAATTTAGAGGGGCCTTGCCCCCGACAGGTAGACCTCCACGCTAAAATGAGGCGTCTTCGCTCGGTGAGCGAATGCTCCCTGCAGCTACGGAACAGAGAAAATACACGGAAAAAAATCCTTGTTGAATTCCCCCGCATTTATGTAGATTAACAAGAAATATAGAAATAAATTGATAAATACCATCAGACATTTGCCTGAAGGGATAAACATCCATTCATTACTAGATTAAAAGAAAATGAACGGTTCATCTTAAAAAGTCAAAGTAAAAGGATGTCATGGGGGTAAATAAAAGTTTAGTCGCTTCAATTATTCCGCTCTAGTAAAACAATTTGTGCAATTCATTAAACAAAAAAGAGATGCTTGCAGTTTTAATGATAGCTACACCGTCTTCCTCGGGGACACTGTCACTTCAGATGGAAGACAGTTGCCAATGTACCATAATGGATGCGCGTATAACTGTTGGCAAGCCATTTTACTGCGGCATTATCGCCGACAGGTCAGCGGGTACACGCACTGGAAATGCGCGAGAAAACTAATAAAAGGTTGGAAAAGACCCAAGCTCTGCGTATGTCATTATATGAATAATTTCCCACCTCGCCGTTTTGAAATCCGAAAGCAGTTTATTTCAAAGGATATCGCAGTCCCCAAGCGCGCTTCAAGCGCGTCTCCAACTACCGTAATTGCGCGCGTCGTGTGTCGAGGGCGTGCTGCGGAACTGAGCAACACGGGGAAACGCTAATCACACCGGTAGAAATAACAACGAGACCAGTCGGTAGGATGTTCTCCTGACCTCATTCGAAACGTAAATGATTAGGTTGCCGCTTATCGATGTCTTTCACTGCGAGAGCACCACGTAACAACAGCTGAAATAATCGCATCTACAGAATTATGGGTTTCGTAGCAGAGATTTCCATCACTGGGCACACAAACACTGCTGTCAGTCCTGTCCAACATGGCTGCAATTAATCGATCATCAGTTATTCATTTAATCTCCTTTACTCAAAGTATAGGAAATATATTGTATACTTAATTTGAGACTTCTCTACAACTGTTCAAAGGGGAAAGGATTATGGTTCTCCAACTACAACTCCCAAGAGGCTTTTGACGCCTGTCCTTTCAAGTTACAGCAGCCTGTCAGAGCCTACAATGAGCCTGATTGATGGGAGTGCTGCTGAGATGGTCGTCCTTCCGGCAGGACATCTCTGTAGAGGACTTCCAAAGCTCCATTAGGTTCCTGCTCACCTCTCTGACCAAGGCTCTTCTTGCCCGATTACGCAGTTAGGCCGGACGGCCAACTTCTGGAAGAGGTGGTGGTTCCAAACTTCTTCCATTTCACAATTATTGAGGCCACTGTACTCCTACAAAATACTAAAAGCTTTAGAAATGGTTTTATACCCTTGTCCTGATCTAAGCCTTGACACAATTTTATCACAGAGGTCTACAGAGAGTTCCTTGGACTTCCTTGTTTTTGTCCTGACATGCAGCGTGAATTGAGGGACCTTTGTAATCCTGCTTCATGGAATAGGCCCCAGGCCAGCCGCCCAAACAATTACCATGAGTGTGTATTTCACTGTTTAAAAAATGTATTGGGAGCTAAAGCCTTACAAGGAGGTTTAATAAAAGCAATACTTTCCCAGCAAGGTTTATTTAGCTCCGATTCAGCCTGACTGTGACCTTGTGCCCAGCAAGGCAATGCAAAATTGGTCATAACGTTGCGCTGAGAGGGAGGGGCCATGTGCAAAACCGTTTCTTCTCCTCAAAATATGCACCGTCTACTAAACATACCGCTTACTTATATTAGTATATGAAATGCATTCCTGAATGCAGACTGAGTACACAGGATGAGAAAGTATTACACCACTGTTCAAGTTTGTGGTCACCTTGCCGTATTTTGCTTTAAAAATCTTTTATTATGACACAGTATGGAACACATTTGTTGGTTAAATGGTTTTAAGTCGTCAAGGGTCAATCAAATGAGCTGTGCTGCAGTCAGATATGCAGATAGCCAGATACTCCTAGGATCTTGAAATATTTAGGAGTAAGCATTCAGGAAAATGTATCAGGAGAAATCATTCTTGTAGTATCTACTGCATATCTGGCAGCAGCATGATGGTTTGAGGCAGTGGATTGGACAACAAACTTTGTCATGTTCCTCAAACCATTCCTGAACATGTTTTACTTGGTCTGCAACAATGCTTAGGTAAGTGGTACATAAATGGTAAATGGCAGGCATTTATATAGCGCCTTTATCCAAAGCGCTGTACAATTGATGCTTCTCCATTCACCCATTCATACACACACTCACACACCGACGGCAATTGGCTGCCATGCAAGGCCCCGACCAGCTCGTCAGGAGCATTTGGGGGTTAGGTGTCTTGCTCAGGGACACTTCGACACAGCCCGGGCGGGGGATCGAACCGGCAACCCTCCGACTGCCAGACAACTGCTCTTACTGCCTAAGCCAAGTCGCCCCCATGTACATGTCAAGGTAACACCCACATGAATGCCAGAACCCAAGGTTTCCCAGCAGAACATTGCCCAGAGCATCACACTGCTTCCGCTGGCTTGCCCTTTTCCCATAGTGCATCCTGGTGCCATCTCTTCCCCAGGAAAATGAGGCACATGCACCAGGCCATCCACATTGTGTAAAAGAAAACGTGATTCATCAGACAATGCTCACACGCCCATTGTTGGCCCTTGTGGTAGTGGACAGGGGTCAGCATGGGCAATCTGACCGGTATGCGCAGCAAGCTGCAATACACTGTGTGTTCTGACACCTTTCTATCATAGCCAGCATTTACTTCAACAGTAGCTCTTCTGTGGGATCGGACCAGGCGGGCTAGCCTTCGCTCCCCACGCGCATCAATGGGCCTTGAGCGCCCATGACCCTGTGGCCGGCCCACCGGTTGTCCTTCCTTGGGCCACTTTCGGTCGGTACTAACCACTGCATACCGGAAACACCTCACAAGACCTGCCATTTTGGAGATGCTCTGACCCAGTCATCACAACATCACTCATACCTTACACTTGCCCATTTTTCCCAATTCCAACTTCAAGAACTGACTGTTCTCTTGCTCCTAGTTACTTAGGAGCAGTTCACAGCCACCGTGTGGCACCTAGGGAGCAATGTGGATTTAAGGGCCTTGCTCAAGGGCCCAACAGCTGTGCAAATCTTGTCGTGGCTAAACCAGGGGTTGAGCCACCAACCTTCCGGGTTCCAGTCATGTACCTCAGCCACTACTACAGGCTGTGCCCTGTATGTAGTGTATGTTGATATACACACAGTATTTCCCACAGGATCTGGAGAACAGAAGAGGTCGCAGGCTCCAGGAGAAGAAGGCAGAGACCAGGCTTAGCCAAGCGGAAAAGGCCTCAGCTTAGGCGTGTTAAACACCGGATTCCTTTCTCCATTCCTCCCAAAATCACACCGTTCCCCTCCCCACAGCCCTGACAGACCTTCACCTCAGCTATCACCCCCCCCCCCCCCCCAACCCTCAGTACGGAGCGTATTGATTTTTATAAGTATGTGTTTACTCCGCGGGCCGGTGCGATCTCTCTCCAGGGCTGCGGGAGCTAGCTGCTAACCGCTAGCCCCGGGGCAAGCAGCGGGTCCCGGCGTGTTCCTGGCTTTGATCATCGTTCAGCCGGCGGATTAACATATGCGCGCTCGCTTCCCCTCTCACCGCCATTTCGCCTGCTAATAAATCTCCGCCCCCCACGCCCGGCCAGCGACCAATCAATCAGCCCGGGAGCTCGCCGAACCTCACTGCAACCCCCCCCATGCCCCCCTCCTCCACAGGACTGCGAACGCGCACCCCCTCTGAAAGACGAATAGGCCTCAGATATTCCCCTCATTAAAATGGCGTCCTCGTTGCTATTCTTACATGTGCGCACACCTGCATAACATACTGATGCGCTGTAAGAGGGAATCAGCCGTTACAGGCGCGGGGGCAGCTGAGGTTGTACCACTGGAGGGTGAGGTTTAAATCAGCAGTTTTGGGCTGGGCGTATTGGATCGGAGCACACGCGCGCACTCAAGCACGCACGCACACGCACGCACGCGGTGGTACGGATGTTCCTCATCCTGAGAAAGCGCAGCAGAGGAGCGTGTTTATCCCTCTCTCATGGCGGCCGGGGTCCCAGCAGACCCCGGGAGCTCAGAGCCGCAGACTGACTGCCACGCTGGGGGCACAAGGATCGATGTAATCCCTTTCCTGCTCAGGCCAGTGCACTAAGCACACAGACTACACCCCCCGTCAGTGGGGCATGTATGACAGGACGAGGCACAGTGTACAGGCCCCTGGAGCCGGACTGGCCCCAGGATGCCGGGGCCCAAAGATCACACCGGGCTGCTGAAATCAAACTGTGCCGTTCTCAGTGGAAATAGTGTGAGTGTGTGTGCATGCACGAACATGCAGTGAGTGAGAGTGAGAGGGTGTGTATGCGCACGTGTGCAAGTGTGTGTGAGTGAGTGTGTGTATGCGCACGTGTGCAAGTGTGTGTGAGTGAGTGTGTGTATGTGCACGTGTGCAAGTGTGTGTGAGATGAGATGAGTGAGTGAGTGAGTGAGTGAGTGAATGTGTGCGTGCGTCTGTGCATGTGAGTAGCTGAGTAGGTTTGTGGTGAGAAGGGCCTCAGGATGCCTGCACTCAGAAGGGATTCTGTGAAAGGACGATATGGCACACAGAACAGACTGGGAGAAGAGAGAATCGCTACAAATACCAGCTGAAATATTTCAATCCAACTGACACCCCCTCCCCTTCTGGCATAGCATGAAACTGGTGGTGGCACACACATGCACACACACACACACACTCCTGCTATGAATGGTGTTTTATTAATGGTGGATGAGGGGCTCCCCAGGGCGCGTGGCGCACAGGTCTCGGTGCTGACCTGGCCCAGCGGGTACGAGGCCCGAGGTGGCGGTCTTTGAGCTGTGGTGGGTGGGGGGCTTCATGCTGGATCTGGGATCTGTAGTCCAGCTTTGAAGTGTCACCTCAAGTGGAAGAGTGGGGTGGCCCTGGAAACCGTGGCTGTGTGCACACACGCACAACCACAGACACACACACCCACACACTCACACTTCCATTTTCCCTCCTTTGGAACCCTTAATAGCACCTGTGTTCTCCAGTGTGCATGTTCTCCCCAAACACCATCAAGACCAATCAGGTTTCAGCGAAGAGACGCATTCTTTGGCACTGATCTAATGTCACACCAACACTTAACCAAGCTCGAAGGACTAAGCATCTCCCATAAAGGGCTCTTTGCGATGTAAAGAAAGAACAAAAGCTTGTGAGAACAAAACTCATCAGTCATATGTTTTCTGATAGAATATGTCACCCTGTCACTGGTTCCCCACACCTGCATTGTGAGACCCGGCTGTCGCTTTGTAGCGGGGGTTCAAGGAGAGAAAAGAGCAGAGCCTCCCCGTTTACTGAAAGAATCATAGAGTAAGAGTATAAAGTGGAAAAGGAAAAAAAAAAAAGAATAGAAAAAAAACTCGTCCCAGTTCACAAAATGGCAGTGTTAACACCCCTGATTAACTCTGACATCTGGAGCCTTTCATCTTTCCCTCCGTCTCAGTTCTTAATCAGATTAACCCAAATTGAAGTCCTTTAATGGCCCTTTTTTTAAAAGAAATCTGAAAGAGGCGGATAATTAAAATAATTAAACCACTGGGACTGGGGTTTTTTATGCTGCTTTTCTCTCACTCTTTCTCCCCCGCTCTCTCTCCTCTTACTTTTATAAGTTTCTTGCTAACGGATTCAAAAGAAAGGGAAACACCTCCCTCCTTCAACTGCCTTAACCGTCCTCTCTGTGGTTTAACTTAACACGCTCCTCCTCCATCAACTCACGTGGCTCTGAACTCCCAGGATGTGATTGGTTGGGGGCGGTACAAATGTACCAACAGCCTTTATTGGGGAATATTTATTTAGTCCATTTCACATACAACCGACTGATCATTTTAATGTATTCATGGTCTTTTTAAGCTTTTAAATGAGGACAAATTAAATAATTTTCAAGTGTGTCAGGAGTGTGGGGTATGCTTAATCAAAGGTTTATATTTTCTTTCCAGTTTGTGTTCATTTGGCATTTGTACATAAACACACATAGACATGCTCCTTTTCACAAATCTGTACATGTATTTTTAAACGAATGAGAGCTTGAAATGGCTACTCAAAACACTTGCGAGATAATGTGATCGACGGCTACTTCCACAAAAACTCAGGACAAACTGGATAAGAGTCTGTCAAATCATTAGAAAGATCTTTCATTTCAAGCAAAGAATTAAAATATAGATTGCAACTGGTTTATCTCGGAATGCCCAAATTGACAATTTACAGTAAAAAAACAAGAGGCTTTAAATGCTGTTGGAGAACTATTGAAATTGCTCAATAAAAGTAAGCGATTTGGGTAAGAGGGTGACAGACAATCGCTGGATCAGACGTGATCAGAAGTGATAAATGTCAGATCGCTCAGATAGGAGATTGCGATACGTTGAATGTGTTCCAGTATAATACTTATACTGTGAGTGCTTTGCAAAACTTTTGCGAGTCCAACACATGTGGGTGTCAATGACGGATGGGATAATTTCGTCACTGAACTTTCTCTCATGCAGGCCTACAGAAAAGGGAGGGCACGTCTCATCAACTCGTTTCTGGTCTTTTTCCGAAATTATGCGCTTCTGCCACCGACCGCCTGGCACTTCACCTGTCCAACATATCACTGCAAACCCTCACGCATAAATTAAACGCCTGAAACGCGTCGTGTCCCAAGGACAACACCCGCAGACATCCACATATCACCTCGGCTTCTTCGGTCCCAGAACAGCAGCCTGTTCGCCATCACACGCCGAAGAATGGCTCTTTAGAAAAAGTCAAAGTCCTTGTCACGACTTTACACGGTCTTTCTGAATTTCTATTGCAGCTCCTCTCCACGACCTGCCAATTGCACAAAACTGTTTTAAGCAGGCAGACGGGAAAATGAATTCCTTTGCTGAGCAGTCTTAGTCTTATATTAAAATTTTCATAATGTCTTTGACAAAAACCGAGGAGCGATTTCGCATTTGCACTGACATCTAATTTCTAGAGTACACTCCGAAATCACAAATTGCCACGGAATCCCACAGCGCCCAATTATCCTGCATCAATTCTCTGACCCCTCGGAATACTGGTAAATTAATCATGCGCTTTTGGCTCCGCCATCAGATGCATACAGTAAGCACACGTTTGATAAACTAATCATATTTGCTCAATTACTGTCACAGTGGCAGCCTTTCCCCCAAAAGTAAAGGACACAGAAGAGCATAAAGGCTAACCATGGTAATTGTTTGGACGAGCCAACACTGTCGAGTTAACAACTTGGTCAGTTTCTGTCGCAGAAAAAAGTAGTGTCCAAAAAATCACTTCAAAAATAATCTTTTGAGAATTCCATTGGTGGCCTTTTTATCGTAAAGACAAACACCACAAATAACTCGCAGGCGATATGGGAAAGGTAAAGCACACCTTTAAATAGATAGGTTGAGAGCAATTAGCTATTTATGCCTGCTTAGCACCCAAGGGATCTCCTGGAACGTATGACGCAGGAACACACCTGCTTGTCACTAAATCTAAAAAGGTGGAATCGGCCTATTATGGGTTATGGCGGAAATAAAAACATTCGGCTACTTTTCAGAATGTTAAATTAACATAGTCGGGCAAGTTCAAATGCGTACAATTTTATGTCATTGGTGTGATTTCAGGACACGGCCATACAGGAGGCTGCACATTCAATATTACGCACTACCTTCGACAATATACCATTCGATCGTAACGGGATCTTCAGAAACAAGGTTTTGTTCTTTAATCTACTTTCTTAAACGATTTTACTTAAAATATAAAAATAATGTAATAATATATAATGTAAAATACCTTTGCAGTGTAGTTAAAGGGACGCAGTGTCCAATTAAAACTGCACAATATTGCTCTCCTGAAATTATCGGACAACACAACCTACTAAACGTGTTCCTAGTCATTTGCAAGACATCGTGCGGACGGGTATGCAATAGTCTACCGATTCGTTTTCCTCATTTATCATATCGATCAACGGAAAATGTAGCTTACAATAACCTATACTGAAGTTTCAGCACTCAGCTTCCGTACGTACCTGTTGAAATAAACGCGCTGCAAACAAATTGTATTTGGAGCAACAGTGCCCTCTGGTGGAATTAAAGCATAACATATACGTCGTACGGCACTCACGGACGGATGTTTGAAGTTCCTCTGGCCATGAGAAGTCAGAATATAATACACAGTCTCAAAATAATAGAGCATTTGTAGTTTTTGTTTTGAATGGAAATCAATTGAGTGTCTTATCAACCGGAGCTGTTCGTACATATTTGCCGAGTTTCAATTCAGTTCAGTCCTTTGCTTTGTTGCATCAGCAACACGAGCCGCTGCTGCCACAGCATCTCTTCTCTTTTGAAACGGGCCCATTGCTTTGCTCCCAAGTCTGTAGAGATGTTGGCTCAGCGGGTATTTGGGAGCATAACTAGTCCCCATGGGGGCCAAACAAGTCCCGGAGGGCAGCAGTGTTTTTGTGGTGATTTCCTTCCAGTCAGCTGCCAGTTTGTCTAGAAAACACGTGTGTTCACTCTTTAGCCAATTAGTTACTCAATCACTTTCGCGTTGAAACGCTCCAAAAGCAGACGCTGTGTAGGGGCCTGTATCACTGATCATGATTACAGAGTTTAGCTGGATAACTGCAGAGCGTAAAACCCAGAACCCTCCCAAATCTGGAACATGGACTGAAGTAAAAAAGGGCATCCGTGTTTTACTAAACGCCCAGTAGGCTACTCCTACAGGTGCCAGGACTGCAATGGTGGCCTATGGCTGGCGAAAGAGACCGCTTTTTGTTGTAGAAAAATGCGAGTAACAGAACAAAAACAGAACAAAAACAGAAGATGGGCCTGGCAAATTTCCACAACATCATCAAGGAATAGGGGGACTCACCCCAACTGCAGGAAACGGCCACTTCAGGCCAGTCTTCGGCCTTTCCCCAAAACCTGCATGGCGTTTTCCTTGCTTTCTCCGTATTTGTTTGGAGCAGGTCGTTTAATTTTATTAAAATTACTAAATATTAACACAAAGGATATGTCTACGTGTACAGCCATTTCCAAAGTGGGGTTGTAACACAAGATATATGAGGCCTAACAGTTCACAGATTTCAAACAGATGCTTCATGCATCAAATGCTAAAATGTCGCAGTCTACGACTGGTAAACTGTGAGTTATTTCTTTGTCCGTATTATAAGACCGTTATAAACTGGGTGTCCAATCAAGCACCCGCCATTGTCCAATTTCTTCCACCGTGAGGTGACGCCCTTTTAGGCTTTTCGGATTGGTTGCGTTTTGGTTCTCGTGACACTTGTCCAACCACTACAACCACCAACATTAAACAATTTTAATACCCTCCTTAACAGTAATATTAAATGCAGCCCTACATTGAAAATATTTATTCACTGCTATTGGTGTCCAGTGGTCGTTTTCATGGTATAGATTTGCATTCATTGATGGTTTCCTTTAATCCGATTTCCATTGTATTGGCACGTTCAAACACAGGTGCTAAAAAGAATGAAATCCGACAACGCCTAATGTAAAAAGACAAACAGTACTAAAATATATAATGTATGTAAAAGTTTTTTTTTAAAGTTAGTAAAATTAAAGTGCAAATCAAAGTGGAAACAACAGTTCGAGTCTATGCGAAAAGAAACCGTCCTTAAAATGTGTGGTTCTGGGCCGGAGGGTGCGGTCTACTGAAGGCACGAGGAGAGAGAACCTGTGTACTGGATAGGGGGGGTCACTGATACTGTGTCGTGCTCTAAGACAGATGTACATGGAAACAATGAACGGGAGGTGAAAGCCCGAGAGTGCTTGAGCAGTCTAGACCGTCGTTAGTAGGCTATGGCTTTACGCACTTGTGCAGTAGTGCCGTACTGTAATCTGTTAAAATGCTTCCCCATTTACAGCGATAAAAAGTTTAAGAGTTGTCCAAATTTCATTAATCTTTTTTTGTTTGTTTGTTTAAAGGGTGTGCCTTGTTTAATATTGTTGGTAAGAAAAAAAAAAGTGACACCTGGTTCTGCACACACTGCAAAAAACGAGCGAGCTACTCAAAAACAGCACTGTTATGCAAGCGCAAGGATCCGGACGGAAGAGAGAAGATGGCGGAAACTCAACATATATATTGTGCAAAACATTGAAGACATTTTTTTATTGTTCACAGTTAAACACAAGCAACTGCTTTAAAGAACTTCCTTTTCCATCGGTTTTCAGAACGTCCTGCTCCAAATCCCTCCATTTCAGCGTGCATTGATTGTACCATACAGTAGTTAGCTCAGTTCTTCGTATATCCTATTATTGGCATTTAAAAGTGGGATTGTTGTACATGCTTATGATAGCAAGGCGAACCGAAAAATAGCAGAGGCTTTCATAGGACAACAAGATTTGTATCATCTAGAGGAGTTAAAAGTTCAAAAAATGCATATTCCTGAACCATACATGTCGATGAGAATACCTTAAAACTAATAAAATGTCTAATGCTGAAACAGAACACAAATTAGAGAAAAACGCAAAATATATGACATCCTGACTGTCATCACTGGTTAGGTTCTGGTAGATCAGGGGCAACATTGGAATGACAGGAGGTGAATGTAAAGACTTTAAACGCCAAACCTTTTCTGTTAACAAATTAACTTAATCAGCTCAGTCAGTTTAGACTGAGAAGGGGATTCTGTGGGCGTACTGTTAATAAGCTAAGGGCAAAGGTCAAAGGTAAAGGAACTCATTCCTGTGTATATGAGCGCATCTGAAATACACTGTAACCAGATGTATGCTGGTTTCCCCCAATCCTTGACAAGCACGATGCCTGGAGTACAGAAATGAGATGAAGACATACTCTTTCTGAAAAGGCGAGGAATTCAAAGCACTTTCATAGATAAAGTGATCGTCTCCATGGCGCTGAGACAGTCTCATGAGGAGCAGAGCTGATTTCCAGTAAACCAGTGAACACTCTTTCCCAAGGGTGGGGTCATTTTGGCAAGATGCAAAGTCAACAAAACACACAGCCATGTCTAGAGGCTGTATGCTGGGGCCTGTGGGTAATGTAGTTAAATACTGCAGGAAAACATGGCCAACATTGCACAACCCTGGGGGCTGGGCAGTGAGCAACTCGCACACGTGCAATACTCTTTCTCCTCTGATTGGCCAATCTTCCAATGCGCAGACATTTGGACCAATCGCAGACGAGTACTCATTGTTTGCAGGAAGAAAAGCAGCATTACATTACATTATTGGCATTTGGCAGATGCTCTTATTCAGAGCAATTTACAGTTGATTAGACTAAGCAGGAGACAATCCTCCCCTGGAGCAATGCAGGGTTAAGGGCCTTGCTCAAGGGCCCAACGGCTGTGCGGATCTTATTGTGGCTACACCGGGATTAGACCCACCGACCTTAGGTGTCCCAGTCATTTACATTAACCACTACGCTACAGGCTGCCCTGCAAGCCCGCGCATGAATGAGTTAAGGGGAAACTTTGGCCCTGAAGCACGAGGTTAAAGAAGTAAATGGGTATGCTCATTATTGCTGTTTCTATGTTTTACAGGTACTGGCCACGCTGCAGGCGAAATTACACGAGCCTCCTACAGCGCCCTCTTCTGGCGGCAAGGACGTGAGGCATTGCGACTCGTTATTGCGTAACGTCAACCGTCAGATCGATTTGAACGGTTTTGTGCTTTCGAGATCGAGACATGCATTTAGAAAGAGGAAGTGAACGGCGTGTGTGATGTCGTGTGACATTTCCACGTCCATCGTTCGATCACAAGCCCCTCTAATTCTTAGTGAGGTTCGTGGTAAATAAAAGTTCGATAAAAACGAATTAAAATTTTTTTGAGAATTCCGCACTGACGAGGACTCACGGAGCTTCTCCCTGCAGAAAAAAAAAACTCCTGGTGGGGGCAATGTGAAAATAAATACCTTAAGATACGTCCTCATATTAAAACCGAGTGTCCTCGAGCTCAACCCCACGTCACAGTCTCACTTCCTGTTTCCTGGTTAATCACACGTTTCTACTTCCTCCCTATAATACTGTTCTTTACCTGTTTAATAGCATGGCTGTCAGGCTGCAAAAATGCACTGAGACTTACTGGTACCACACTGGAAGCCAATCGGGCATGTAAATAAACACATGTGCCTCATCTCAGTTTGGCGCTAACGTGCTAATGCTAATGCGAGCACATTCTATTCACCCAGGCTTTTCACACGCTGGCAAAACTCCTGCCCTTACTTCCGCGTTTATCAAAAACGTCCCCTGCTTACTTCCCTCACTTCCTGTTACATCACACCACAGGTATCTCTGCCCAGTCCTGATTGGCTAGGGTACACCCTCAGCTAGCATCCGTAAACACCCTGCCAGATTCAGTATAATATGCAGTGCCCTCCGTCATGTTTGGGACAAAGACCCATCACTTATGTTTTTTGCCTCTGCACGCCACAAGAGAGAGATTCGTAATAAAATAAAAATCACATGCAGTTAAAGTGCACATTGTCAGATACATTTGATACATTTTGGTTTCACCACATTTAAATTACAGCAGTGTTTATACATAGTCCCCCCATTTCAGGGCACCATAATGTTTGGGACACAGAAATGTTATGTAAATTCAAGTAGTATTTTTTTTACAGTTTGGAACACATCTGTTGGCTAAATGGCTTTAAGTCATGTGGGGTGCAAGGTATAAAATGAGTCTCAATCCACTGTGCTGCTGCCATATATGTAGCCATTTAGCCAACAGATGTGCTCCACACTGTATCTGCATAATTTACAGCTGAATCTAGTCCCACCCCCCATTCCCATAAAGATCCATTCAAATGCAAAGAGCTTCTCAGAAAATAAGATGTCCAGACTATGATGATAGGTCACAGGCAGCAGGAAGCCATGGCATGCAAAGGATATGCAACAAAATCCTAAACATCACTACTTTCATTTAGATAACATTGCTGTGTCCCAAGCATTATGGTGCCCTGAAATGAAGGGACTATGTATAAATACTGCTGTAATTTCTACATGCTGAAGCCAATAAAGGCAAATAAATAAATGATGGGTCTTTGTTCCAAACACTATGGAGGGCACCTGGGCCCTGTAACTGCATAACTGCAGGTATTTCTCTTTATTCAAAGTAATCCGAATTAAAAAAAAGAAAAAAAAGAATTGATAGCATTAACCTGTGTGAAAAGCGGTCTCACGGAATGGGTAGGAGCATCACTGGTGCTGTTGACTGTGAGGCTTTACTCTCACTCCCCCTGCTGGTGAGGTGTGCTACTGCAGCCCTGTTCTGCCACACCAATACTGGGTGCAGTCTGCAGAAACGCACAAACCAGAACAAGTGGATTGTGTGTGCGCATGCATGTATGTGTGTGCGTGCATTGTGTGTGTGCCTGTTTGTGCGTGTGTGCATGTATCTGGGTGTGTGTGTGCCTGTGTGTGCACATGTGCATGTATGTGGGTGTGTGCGCGTGTATGTACATGCGCGTTTGTGTGTGCATACGTGTATGTGTTTGCATGTGTGCATGCATGCCTGTGTGTGTGCATGTGTGTGCGTGTGCATGTATGTGGGTGTGCATGCGCAAATGTACGTGCGTATGTTTGTGTGTGGGTGTGTGCGCGTGTGTGTGTGTGCGCGCGTGTTGTGCATGCATGCATGTTTGTGTGTGTGTGCACACGTGGGCGGGGGAGGGGGTTGTTTCTCTGCCCCTTTGCTTGCTGTGTGGGCGAATGAACTGAGGCCCAGATCCTGTTCTCCAGTGCAGGAATGGGAGGAATAACACTGAATTCAAAATGTCCGCCCGGTCCTATGGCCTCTCTCCGTCCCGCCCTCTGACACGTGACTTTAGGTCGTGATGATGCGTTTCGTTGTAGTCCATGATTCGCAGCTGCCTCTGCTGGGTGTGGCCGGCCCCGCCCACAGCCCCTCCCCTGCCTCTGGCCCCACCCCCTGACCTGTTCCTGGCCCTCTGCTGTGTGTCTGCCTGGGCGGGGCCCTTGGAGGGGGAGGCAGGGCTCCTGGCCCGGTAGGCGGGGCTCTTGGCCCGGTAGGCGGGGCTTTTGGCCCGGGGGGCGGGGCAGAGCTCAGTCTTCAGGCCCTGGGATAGGCCAGCCAGGCGGGGCGTGGCCACAGGCTCCTCCCCCTCCCCGCTCTTGTTGCGGAACAGCTCGCGCGCCTGTATGCCCAGGAAGCTCTTAGCGCTGGGGGAGGAGCCCACGGCAAGAGGGGCGTCGGCCAGCCTGGAGGGGGGTGTGGAGGGGGGGCGGGATGGGGGCGGGGCCGGCAGGAGGGCAGGGGGGTCCCGGCTGCCGTTGATGGAGTTTGCCATAGGGGACGCCTGTGGTTGCCCGGGCGATAAAGTGCTACTGCTGCTCCTGTGAGAGTCGGACAGATCTCCATCCACACAGTCCTGGACACCTGCTTTGACCTGCCCATCCAGCACTGAGCTGCTGCCCCCTGCTGGCCTGGAAGACGCACAACAGCCACACTAAATCCAAAATTCTACCTCCTCAAATTCAGAGAATTGAACATGAAGAATATTTTCCTGTGTAATGTACACAAGTCTACAAAATCAGTCATGATGAATAAACTACTCCTTTCTGGCTGTAATGTATGGAGGACCATTGCTGTATACATAGATAAAAACATAATTAGAGAAATAAGTAGCTAGAAAACTAAATAAAAAGCATATATCAAGGTGAATAATTAAATGCAATTTATTTCCCTTTTTTTATATTCTTTTTTATATTTATTTCCTGATTTAATTATTGGGCAGCACGGATGGTGCAGTGCCGCCTCACAGCAAGGAGGTCCTGGGTTCGAATCCCTGTCGGCCGGGTGCGGAGTTTGCATGTTCTCCCTGTGTTCATGTGGGTTTCCTCTGGGTACTCCGGTTTCCTCCCACAGTCCAAAGACATGCAGGTTAGGCTGATTGGAGAGTCTAAATTGCCCATAGGTATGAGTGTGTGAGTGGATAGTGTGTGTGCCCTGCGATGGACTGGTGACCTGTCCAGGGTGTATTCCTGCCTTTCGCCCAATGTATGCTGGGATAGGCTCCAGCCCCCCTAATGGATGGATAATGGATGGATTTAATTATTTATTTCCACATTTATTTATTTCAGGATTGTTGGCGTACGTGTGCACTGAGAAATAATTTAATCTGTCAACTTCACTCATCAAAGCCAGTGGGTCTAATATCTGCTAGAAGGTTCGATGCTTCTCATTGGCCTCCACTGACTTCCTGTTGCCGCACACATCCGTTTCAAGGCCCTAGTGTTGGCATTTCAGGCTGCTAAGGGGACTGCCCCACCTTACATACAATCCCTGATCACTCCCTACTCCCCAGCTAGACCACTCCGGTCTGCCAGCTCTGGTCGCCTTATGGTTCCCTCTCTACGTGCACCTGGCGGTCGAGCTGCACGTTCATGCCTGTTTTCCGCTCTGGTTCCTCAGTGGTGGAATGACTTGCCTCAGGACAGCAGAATCCCTCCCCCTATTTCGACGCAGACTCAAAACCCACCTTTTCAAACTCTACCTTAGTCCTCCCTCCTGATTTGCCCCTCCTTTCTGATATCCCTATCCTTGTCTAACCCCCCCCCCCCCAAAAAAAAAAAAACTTCTGATGACAACTATGTTTAGAACAGCATTTCATGTGTATTTTGCTAGTTTCTGGATGTGATGCTTTGACTTATGGTAGAACCTATGCACTTGTAAGTCGCTTTGGATTAAAAGCGTCTGCCAAATGACTAAAATGTAAATGTAAATGTAAATGTAAATGCCTGCTTCTGCCAGTGCATTTTGAATTGCAGTGCCAGCAAAATAGTGGACGTTTTAAATAAAATAGATAATTGTGAAAATAAATAATTAAATCAGGAACTAAATAATTAAGTTAGGATATAAATAATTTCATGTGGAAAATAAATCACATCTAATTATTTATGTTGACATTTTGCTTTTAATTTATTTACCTATTCAAGTTATGTATTTATTGATCAATTGAATTATATTTATTGTGCATTTATTCGTGGATCTATTTAATTCCAAATAGTCCTCCATAGTGATGTAGCATAGATGTTATATCTAAGCTGTTATTGCCCGACACCAGTTTTAACATTTTAAGCAAGATTTTTCTCAGTTACCTGGTGTTGTGGGGACCGCAGGGCTCGCTGGCGCCCCCTGGTGGAGAGTCCAGGCGGCTGTAGAGCTGGAGGA
>NC_083771.1:12243782-12288782 GCF_963514075.1 Conger conger
CTGTACCCCTGACCTGTACCCTTACACTGTACCCCTACCCTGTACCCCTAACCTGTACCCTTACACTGTACCCCTAACCTGTACCCCTAAACTGTACCCCTAACCTGCACCATCTTGAGTTTGTGTAGCCACAAGCATCCATGTAGATAGTATGACTGGCTGTCTGTCACAGAGATTTATAGGCATACACAAGCATATTTTTTATGTCCTCCTGGAACTTTCAATTTGTGTTCCATACTGATCCAAGCAAAACAATTGCAATTTTGGTAGAAGCACGCCTATTTTGGGGTTCAACTGCTATGTTTTCAGAGCTGTTTGTCAAACGATTTCCCACGTGACATGCTGTATGTTTCGGCAAAATTATCGGATGACCAGAAGAGGTGAGCAAAGCAAGGAGGCAAGTACAGGATGTTTCTGGAGAGCCACAGGGTCTACTGCCGCTGGGTTCACCCTAAAACCTGCAACAAGGTCAGGCCCACGAATCCAGCTGTGCAATTGTTAGAGTGCTCATCCAGCAGAAGATGAAGGACACGTGTGTTCAGAGGTTATAGTTCCAACCGCCTAAGTCTTTATTCCCCGCACGTGAATTTAAAATACACATGATACCGTGTGTAAATAAGACAGCTTTGGAGTTGCTGTCAGGTATATTTCTTCACTTTGAAGGAGGTAGGCTACTGACTCCTATAGGCTTCAAGTCTTTATACTAAGCTAACACGTTATGCCAACATGGAAACCGAGCCAGTGAATTCACAAAAATGAAACTGAACATCTCGACTGTAAGTCTGGGTAAGTCAGAAAAAAGCTAGATTTCCCAAAATGTTGGTGTATTCCTTTAAGAGAGGAAGCTGGAATGAAATCTAGAGGCGGACACGGCCATCGAGGAAAGGGTTTCCCAAGCCTGAGTGAAGCGCCAAGCAACGATAAAACCCACCGAACCCCGTGACTCTCCAGGACTAGCGCTGAGAATCCCTGCAGCAGGACGAAGCCATTATGTAACACTGCTCCTCCTCATGCCCTGCTACTTCAGCTGAAGCTCTAATACATTCATTTACCTCCAAAGTGGGTCCAGTCTGCTGACTTACTGGGCAAAGGTAATCTGTGTGAGAGCGAGAGAGCGAGAGAGAGAGAGGGGGGGGGAGAAAACACATGACTAATTCAGTTGAGGTCCAGAGACTGTGTATGACAGGAGTCCAGGGAGGGAGCTCCAGATCTTCTTGCCACAGTGCCACCCACGTGCCCCCACCACCCCAACCCACTTTATTCAATTACATTCCCTAAAGTGAATCACGCATTCAGGAGGTTAGGGTGGGGGCAGGGGGCTGGGATAGGGTGGGGTTCTGGGTTGAGGGTGGGGGCAGGGGGCTGGGATAGGGTGGGGTTCTGGGTTGAGGGTGGGGGCAGGGATAGGGTGGGGTTCTGGGTTGAGGGTGGGGGCTGGGATAGGGTGGGGTTCTGGGTTGAGGGTGGGGGCTGGGATAGGGTGGGGTTCTGGGTTGAGGGTGGGGGCTGGGATACGGTGGGGTTCTGGGTTGAGGGTGGGGGCAGGGGGCTGGGTGGTTCTGGTTGGGCACAGACACTGCTGACCCTGACTGCGCTGATGTTGTTGTTGTGTTTTTATGGCCTGTGGGTGGGGCACAGGACAATGGCCGCCTGTTTTCCCAAACGATGAGCGATCTCCACGCGGGCCGGCTCGTTAACGCCTCCCCCCCCCCCCCCCCCCCCCAGTCTCCACATCGCAAACAGCTGCTCTGGCTTCCCAATAACCACAGAGCAAGAACTCTACACCCCCACAGGGACCTTTCAGATGACAGGAGGAAAGTCGAGCTGAGATCAAGGATCAGCCCTGCCTTCCAGAGTGAGAATAAACATGTGTAAAAGCACACGTCTTAGTGCTGATATCAGCATATTGGTTTTGTGCTAACTCAGGCATGGGCTCAATTCAGAGAAAGCCCAACTGGCTTGCAAAGTATCATGAAGCAGGGTAATTACATGTCAATTTAACACAATTTTGGACCGGATCGTCACAGATTTTCAGATTTATCATTTGATTTGTCCTCATAAGAAACCCCTGGAAGTGATATTAAACTTCTCGGATTGTTCATCTGAGAGATATGGCCTAAAAATATTTGCACTAATTAGCATGACTCCATGATTTTGACTGGCCCCAGCTTCATTATTATAGATCATACAGAAACATATTACGTTCAGCCCAAAATGAAAGTTAAAAGAGTTATGAGTGATGATAATCTTGAAATTTGATTTGTGAAAAGACCTATATTTTAAAATGGATAGAATTTTCACCAGAGTTTGGTTAGAATGTCAATACTATCTCCAGAAAATCTGGTCTTGGATATTTGAGTCATTGCAGAGATATTATTACTTTTCTGAAGTCGCATCACACAGTTTTGAATCACTAATTCCTTACAATGCTGCTGTACTGTGTAGCACACCACATTAATTATTTACATTATTATAAGTAGAAGAAATGCCACAAAAAACCCACAAATGTGTACCTCACAGCTATTCAAATTATGCTCAAGAATGTCAAATTGCCAAGTGAAAGAAGCAATCGAGCATATAGGTGGTGTGTGCAAAGTTATTTGACATGGGAATTAAAATCCGATGTCATCGTAAATCATTATATGCTGATCTCGATTGATCCGACACCAACCTTCTGAACATATATCCAACTGATACTTTAATTTAGAAGTTCTTAAATAACTGGTTAAATCTTTGCAGCGCACAGTATCCAGCTAGCTAGCCACCTAATGAATACACAAAGCAAGATTGCTAAATTGCTGTAGCTACAAACATTACGCTTTATGAGCTAGCGATGAAGGCAAGCAAGAAAGGTGTAGCTACCCCATGCCTCTTTTTGACTTGCATAGTTCAGCCATTTCATGATGGCCAAACTCAATAAATAAATATTGAAACATGATATAAATAAATGACTTGACATAGTACACGCTAGTTGTGTGATGGAGACTCAAATTGTCTCTGGTTGCTTGCGTTCATCGTACTGTAGGTCAACGTAGAATGTGTAAAAAGGCATGTGATTACAACACGCCTCACCCGATATGGATGTAACTACCTTAAATAAAATTCATTTATTGTTTCGTTTAAGATCCAACGCGCCGGACTACAGAGCCAAAAGAACAGCAATTGCACCAACTGCCAAATACATTCGGAAGGCAGTGTATATTTCGGTCTACACCACACATTCGATTTCAGAGCGACAGCGGCGGCTCACCTCTTCAGCACCTTCTCGTGGACGTTGCTGCCCTGCTGAATGAGGCGGTCCAGCACCTCCAATGGGGACATGGACGGCTCCCCCTCTCCGAACCCGTCCCCCTCCTCCAGGCTGGGCTCCTCCCCTGATCTCCACCCCGCCGCCGCGGTCCTCCGGCCCACGAACAGGGAGGCGGCTTTGGGCAGCGCCATGTCGAACAGGTCCTTGTAGGGGACGGGCGGGGTCTTGCAGGGGCCGGGGGAGAAGGGGTTGTATTTGGGCGGGGCGCTCCCCTCCTCCTCGGTGGTGGGGTGGTCGATGGGGGTGAAATCGGTGGCGGGCGCCCCCTCCGTTCGGTCGGGCGTGGAAGGGGGGTCCGGGGCCGGGGGGTCTGGGGCCGGGGGGGCAGACGGGGGCTGTTCCTGGGCCCCCGTCAGGGTCTCGGTGGTGCGGAAGAAGGGCGAGTCGAAGCCCCGCAGAGCCGGGACGTCCCGCCTGTCCTGGGTGATCTTCAGCAGCTCCTCAGCGATGGCCTCTGTCAGGACAGGGGCAGGAGAACGAGGCGGAACGGGTACAGGGTTCAGCAGACGGGTAAATGGTCAATGGCTGGCATTTATATCGCGGCTTTATCAAAGCGCTGTACAACTGATGCTTCTCATTCACCCATTCATACACACACTCACACACCATCGGCGATTGGCTGCCGTGCAAGGCCAGGGGTGATAAACCAGAATGGTGTACAAGTGCACATTATTCTACTGTCACCAAAAACCTGCAGCCCACTTTCAGTGTCTACAGTCAGTCATCACTGTAAACGTGCACCCAGACCCAAAGAGGAACAGCAATGTCCCATGCAGAGGACCTGCGAGGGTCCGCACAGGCAAAATGATGTGACATCAGCAGAGACGCCCCTGCCCGAGGGTCCATGTACACGGCTGTCTCTCGCCCCTCCACGCAAAAAACGTTCTCACTACAAGATTGCACCCAGAAATAACAACAGCACAGCTAGAGATCAAGATAAAAAAGGTTGTGCCTACCTATAAAAGATTGGGAAACTAGTCACTCTAGGTAGCTAGCTACCTAACTAGCATTATCAGTTTCTATTCTATTCTATTGAAATGATTTATGAGGAATAAGGCAGGATTTAATTATTTTATCAGGGCGAACATATCGGTTAGAACACCACTTCCTGAAATCTCTGGCATCCCCTCTCTGGCATAACATTGGTTTGCTTTGGAGACGCAACTCCAAAGAGTGCACACCCTTCAAACGCATGTTCGTTTCGCCGGTTTGACGTCAGCGATATCCCGCGCGTCGCTCCGTGCGGGAAGCAGAACCCAGGACTCGCTCACCCTCGCGCTCCGTCTGCTGATCCTGTTCCTGCTCCTTCACAAAGGCAGACAGCTCCGTCAGCGTCATGGAAACGCTCTCACACACGTCACCTGATTGGAGGATACGGGGGACAGAGAGGGCGGGGAGAGAACCCCATTGGTCAGACCCATGCAGAAGCCTCTTTCAGTGAGAGGAATGAAGTCCCGTTTCTTTGGCTGATGCTGACCTCGACTGTCCGACTCCGCGCTGCTGTCTCTCTCCAGCTCTCTGATTGGCTCCTGTCGCACCAGGCAGGGCTTGCCGGATTCCGCAGGTCCACCGTCCTGCAGACACATGCTGTCAGAGCCCTTTCCACAGAATAATCAGTCAGTAAGTACTAACGCATTGTACACACACACTCACACAAACATTCACACACACACACACACACACACACACTCTCTCTCTCTCTCTCACACATACACACACACTTACACTCACAGACACACAGGCATGCATGCACGCACATGCACTCTCTCACTCTCTCACACACACACACACACACACACACACACACACACACACACACACACACACAGTACCAGTACCTGGTTGGCTGTATTGGGGGTTAGTGGCACAGCGCTGGGTACCTGGTTGGTCGTGTTGGAGGTTAGGGGCACAGTGTTGGGTACCTGGTTGGCCATGTTGAGGGTTAGGGTCACAGTGTTGGGTACCTGGTTGGCCATGTTGAGGGTTAGGGTCACAGTGTTGGGTACCTGGTTGGCCATGTTGAGGGTTAGGGTCACAGTGTTGGGTACCTGGTTGGCCATGTTGAGGGTTAGGGTCACAGTGTTGGGTGCCTGGTTGGCCATGTTGAGGGTTAGGGTCACAGTGTTGGGTACCTGGTTGGCCATGTTGAGGGTTAGGGTCACAGTGTTGGGTACCTGGATGGCCATGTTGAGGGTTAGGGGCACAGTGTCGGGTACCTGGTTGGTCATGTTAGAGGTTAGGGGCACAGTGTTGGGTACCTGGTTGGTCATATTGGAGGTTAGGGGCACAGTGTTGGGTACCTGGTTGGTCATATTGGAGGTTAGGAGCACAGTTTTGGGTACCTTGCGTGCCTGGTCGGCCGTGTTGGGGGGAACGGAATGCAGAAGCTCCTCTGTGAGAGGGGGGTGTGGTGACAGGGCAGCGGGGGCGGAGGGCGGTCCTTTCCCACCGGCTGCCATGGAAACACAGAGACATTAAAACACTCACTATGGGCCGCTACAGTATACAGGCTAATAACAGGCTAAATACAGACTAGTTTACTTCACAACACCTCATTTACAGTTTATCAGCCCAGTAGAACAACAGCAGAGAAAGAGAGCGAGAAGGCACAGCCAGGAGAGAGAAGAGAGAGAGGAGAGGAGAGGGAGAAAAGGAGAGAGGGAGAGGAGAGAGAGGAGAGAGAAGAGAGAGGAGAGGAGAGAGAGAGGGAGGAGGAGAGGAGAGAGAGGAGAGAGGAGAGGAGAGGAGAGGAGACAGAGAGGAGAGGAGAGGAGAGAGAGAAAAGGAGAGAGGGAGAGGAGAGACAGGAGAGAGGAGAGAGGAGAGAGAGGAGAGGAGGGAGAGAGAGAGAGGGAGGAGGAGAGGAGAGAGGAGAGAGAGGAGAGGAGAGAGAGAGAGGGAGGAGGAGAGGAGAGAGAGGAGAGGAGAGAGAGGAAAGAGAGGAGAGAGGAGAGAGAGGGGGAGGAGAACAGAGAGAGAAAAGGCAAGGAGAGAGAACATGAGAGAGAGGAGAAGAGAGGTGGAGAGGAGAAAGAGGAGGAAAGCAGAGAGAAAGAAAGAGAGAGAGAGGAGAGGGAAGAGCAGAGGAGAGGTGAGGTGAGGAGAGGGGAGGGGCAGGAAGGCGTTTGGACTCCCCAGCAGGTCCTTGTTGGAGGCCTGGGTCCAAGTTCAAGTTCAAGTTACTTTATTTGTACCCGTTGGTAAATTTGTTTGGGTCCTGACCTGCCATGGCGTGGGTGCGGCCGGGGAGGTGAGATGCACTCTGGGAAAGCTCCAAGACGTTGGTGGGGGAGATGCCCCTGGAGGAGGGAGGCGTGGCCATGCCGCAGATGGAGGAGGGGCTCCAGATCGGGTCCACGCAAGAGGAAGTGACATCATAGCTCAGGATCTGTGCGAGAAAATAAAATAGGAACTATATATAGTGGATTTCATGGTCAGGAAATGTCACAGAAAAGCACAAACTGAGCACTCTAAAACTGCAGTGTAGAGCTCATGTTCTTCAGCTCAAAGGCTTATCAGGCAGGCGTGGGAGGCACAGCAGGGCCCAGAAGCTCAATTGCCCAAATTACGGAGGAAAGACAGGGGGCGGGAACTGCTTAAAAAAGGCTTAACACATGTAGCAAGTCCCAAACCATTAACCCCTTCTTCAGCGCCCCATTTTTAACGCAAGCCTGAAAATGACAACACGCAAAATGGTCACTATTCTTTAACCATTTTGACTGTAGACATACTCCTGGTCTCTTCTGAAAGATTTTTTTCTAAGTGTCAGAATTACTCAAACAAAGTAACAGAAGCTGTTGGTTTTTTCCTAGAAGATTATTTGAGTAGATACAAATGCTGGTAGCTATGCCTCATGGGCCTAGAAAAACAATGGAGCCACAGCCAAAATGCTTGACAAATCCTGTTTCAAATTTGATGGTGGGGTTTGGAGACTCCAAAAGGACATTTGGTAACCAAATTATATTATATGTCTTATGAGGCGTAAAAAACTACATTGTCAGCTAAATACTCCTGGAAGAAGTGTGCTGCAATGCTCCTAAAAAGTGTACATCCTTCCCCACTGGACCTGCCGCTTTCCTACCCCTCCCCTCACCTCACCTCACCTCACCTCTGCTCTCTCCTTTCTTTCTCGCTCTGCTTTCTTCCTCTCTTCTCCTCTCTCTCATGTTCTGCCTCTCACCCCCTACCTCTCCCTCTCCTCTCAACCTCACTGCTCTCCCCTGTAGCAGCAGGTCTGTAAGATAACACCCAGCAAACTAATCTACTGATTGAGGTCCATTGATTGTATCAAGTTTATCAAATACCCCACCCCTACCAACATCCATCCATCCATCCATTATCTGAACCCGCTTATCCTGAACAGGGTCGCAGGGGGGCTGGAGCCTATCCCAGCATACATTGGGCGAAAGGCAGGAATACACCCTGGACAGGTCGCCAGTCCATCGCAGGGCAACCAACCAACCAACCCTACCAACATGTCAAACACATCCCACAATTTTTTATAAAATGTATTATTGAAAAGCAGGCCAGCGCCTTATGTATAAGCACATGTAATAATATTACCGAGAGTGCTAATGTGCATTTCCTATAGAAAATGTGGAGTGTGATTGCCTCACATCAGTGAACTATGACTGCTACTGCTAATGCTAATGCTATTCTAATATACATAGCTAGAGGTGGTTGCTAGGGTGTTACTACGTGGTTGCTAGGGTCTTAAGAGGGAGTTGCTGGGGTCTACTTTGTGGTTGCCAAGGTGTTACTACATGGTTGCTAGGGTCTCACAAGGCAGTTGCTAAGGTGTACCAGGTGGTTGCTAGGGGCTTAGTAGGTCTACTATGAGGTTGGGTGTGCTAGGGTGAGCCAGGAGGTTGCTATGGTATAATAGGTTGTTGCTAGGGTGTTACTAGGTATTGATGACAGCCAATCAGAGGCGTTAAGATGTGTGGCTGTTTGTATAATGCAAGCCAATTAATGCCATGCATGTATATGGAACTGCTAGACAGCCTAGTGCATAATCAGCTGGAGAGGCAGCAGTTCAGCTGCAAAAGGGCATTGTATGAATGGTCAACATTCCGTCATTCATTCTCTATTGGATTTTCTTCCCCAGAAAACCTTAGGAAATATCTTGGAAATTATTGGGAATATACAAGCCCACCCTTTGGGTCCAAGGCGGACATTTCGCAGTGGTTTGGTGTCAATATCTCTGTGGGAAAACTGTAGGAGGAGATAGTGGACAAAAATCCACTTCACTATCACACTAATTATGCAAGATGCTCACTGAAATAAAATGGGGGCATGTCACAGAACATGCCCTCTGCTGAGGAGTCAAAACTGTTTTCACTGTCCTCTTCAGAAATATTCACACAGATGAGTGATTTATTCCAAAGGTCACCGATGCCGAATTTAGACATAGCCAACGTTTTTTAGTGGAAGACATCAACCATTTTAGGCATAAATTCTCAAGAACATTTTTTTTTGATGTTCTCAGTGTACATACTCAAAAGTCTAACAAACTATACACCACAAGAATCATAATTAGCCAAAATGTTCCTCTTGCTCCTATAATAGCATACCCTTGGCCAGCTGAACAGAAGTTACGCTGTAGTTGCTTGAAGGGGCCAATGCCTATACTGAGAGACTGCTTAGCCAAGATTGTTTCCCCACCTTTTACAAAATAAAAATACATTGTTGCTAAAGAAATGGCATCATAAAATGTCATACAACCATGATTTTTTTAAACAATTTCACATGGTATATCCTGTGACTGAATATTTCAGCGAAAAAATAATAATAATAATAAATGCAGGAATAAATTTGTTCTATTTAAGCCATTTCTGCCAGGACTCCATTGTAAAAGAGATGCAAATCTCAATGGGACTACTCCCCCCCCCCCACTAAGGGTATCAGTTTGAGACCCCTGCGTGAACCGGGCCAGGCGTCAGGGAGCGAACAGAAGAAAGAAGCAGCCGCGATCGCCAGGGCAACCTGCGTCCGAGCGACGAGGCAGCAGCACGCCCACCCGGGATGAGTCATCATCCCTGCAGCAGCTCGCTTTCCTCAGGCTGCTGCTAACACGGGGGCGATTCAGGCCATGGGGGGGGGGGGGCTGATTTACTCACAGAGACACACTCCCCCCCGCCCCCTTTCAGGACTATCAATTGTAAACAACCCGTGTGGAAAAACACCAGGAGGCAAATTGTCAGAAAACAACATTAAAACCATTTTTTACAGCTGCAGCACAGGTCCTGCTTTAGCTTCCCACAAAAACACAGCAGTTTATTCTCATTTTGTGTCTGATATGAGCCTGAGTGTTCAGGGTCTGTTGAGTTTTATATGAGCCTGAGTGTTCAGGGTCTCTAGGATGTCTTATATGAGCCTGAACATTAAGGGTCTGTTGTGTCTTATGTGAGCCTGTGTGTTAAGTCTGTTGTGTCTTATATGAGCCTGTGTGTTCAGGGTCTCTGTCATGTCTTATATGAGCCTGAGTGTTCAGGGTCTGTTATGTCTGATATGAGCCTGAGTGTTCAGGGTCTGTTGAGTTTTAGATGAGCCTGTGTGTTCAGGGTCTCTGTTATGTCTTATATGAGCCTGAGTGTTCAGGGTCTGTTGTGTCCGTTAAGGATCAATAAACTGCATATCAGACACAACAGACCCCTGAAGGAGGTCCCTCCCCTTCTCACAGGAGTTCCACAAGGCTATGTACTTGGACCTCTGCTGTTTTCCATTTACCCAAATTCTCTTGGTTCTGTAATTGCTTATCATGGCATCTCATATCAAGGTTAAGATGATGATACTCAACTTTTCTTCTTTTTCCCTTCCTCTGCCACACAGATTAATGAGATAATATTGGCCTACATTTCCTCGTGGGTGGCCGGGCCCTGGCTCCCCAGAGGTGGAACGACCTCCCCATTCCTATAACAACTGCTCAATGACTGCCTATTTTCCACCACAGTTCTGAAGACTCATCTCTTTACACTGTACTGTACTATACTCTGCAAGAGTACCTTGATCTATTGCCACTTGTTTCACCTGTATGAATTTGTACCTTTTGTTCCTTACCAACTTACTGGTATATTTGCTATGGGGCCTGACTGTACCACTGAATATTTGTGAATTGTATCTCATCCAATCTGTTCAGTAGTTAATTCTAATGACCTTTGTTCTTCACTATTTTGTACGTTGCTTTGGACACATGGAAAGTCCATAGTAGTCTGTGGTAACTCAGAGAAATTTCAATAGAATGTTTATGTACACTTAGAATTTCTCCAGAGAAATTATAACTGTAATCCGTTTCGTGTATGAAAGTGCATAGGAATGCTATTATATATTGTATGTTTTGTATAGGCTCTCTGGAACACGTTCAGTCCACCTACAGGCTTCCTGACCAGTACTGGTCAAGCTACTCAGTATGAGTAATGTACTATGTACTATACTCAGTATAAACAATGTACTGTGTACTATACTCAGTATTCCTACACTCAGTATAGACAACTTCAGTATAACTTCTCTCTTTAGCTCAACATACAGCTGACTTTGGGTATGCTATGAAACTGGCAACTGAGGAGCATTTCAGCGAATGATAACAATTTTGTAATGGTGGATAGTCTGCTCAGCTTGCATAAAAAAAGTGCATTTTTTCTCCTGTGTAACCAAACCATTACCTAATGCGCAATGGTGAGTTGGTTACGCACAAAAACAGTTCTTGAGACTAAAAAGGTTGATGTTTCACATGAAAAAAGTGTGTCATTTCCTGGCTTAGCAAGATGAGGTATTATGGCTGTAAATCCTTGGCTTTAGCAGATCTCCTACATGCCCTGACTTTATGGACTGCCGTGGCTATGGAGAGTAAGAGGCTTCAGCTTAGACCGTTTGTAATAAGAATAATATAACAGTGATAATATAAATGTTAAATGCAGATGAGGGTGCTCACCTGCCGTAGGGTGGTGTGGGGGCAGTCCTGGGGAGGCTGTGTCTGGCGGGGGGTGGAAAATTGGGTGGAGGAGGAGCTTCCTGTAGAAAGAACAGCACCACTCCAAATTAGGCCATCACCACCACCACATGCCTGCCATGCACAGTCGCCATGGAAACCCCTCCTTCTGACATTACACGGGCGACCTTCTTCCAAGGTGAACAGAAGCAATTTGAGCAACGCTTAGCAACAGACAACTCTCAGATTCACCAAGCTGGAACAACTTCAAGATGGCCAGCAAATGCTTTTTCAAGCCAATTACATCACTCCTCCATCTTGTACAGGGACACACTTACAAGATGGTTTAACCATTTAATCGGCAAACAATTAAAATGACGGCATTGCTAAGTCAGCCCCTTTCACTTCACACACCAATATCAACTGTTATATTCGTTCAGCAAATCAACATGTGACTGGGCTAGTCAAGCTTCAAGCAGGGTAGGTTCAGGACAGCCGACCAATGAAAAGCGGGCGCAGCCCAGCCGAGTGAATCAGAGGAGGAGGGGGGCGGACCATAGCTGCTGTGCAGGTCCGTGTAGGGGCTGGCGCTGGAGTCTGGGGGGCGGGGCTGCGAGAGGGCGGAGCCGGAGAAGTGGTCTGGCTGGGTGGAGTAGCCCTCCTCACATGAAGCCTCTTTGGGGTCCAGGGACACTTTGGCACATTCGATGACGATGTCGTGGATCTCAAACTTTTTCCATCTGCAGGACAGGGGAAGGGGGGAGATAGGTACAAAGGCTTGATGCCTGGGTTCTTAGACTCCTTAGGATTTTGGGGGCGCAGGATGTGGGGGTGTGGGGGTGTCTCACTTACCTGGTGGGGTCCAGCTCATGGTCCTTGGTTCCAGTGACTAATTCTGGGTGTATTCGTACATGTTCCAGCATTGGCTATGAGAATTGTACAGACAAGCAGAAACAAACATACACACACACAAGAACTGATATGGGCTATCACTTTCACTTTTCACTTTCATTATTCTTAGTACTGATATTGACACCAAATGCAAAGCTGTAAAATATGGACTAATTCACGATGATAGAGCTCCAGCAGTGTCAGAGAGGCGGCAGGGCTAACCTTGACCACCTCCTGGAAGGTGTCCATGTTCTCCTTCATGCTGTAGTGGGAGCGCAGGTAGGAGATGAAGTTGCAGGGGTACATGCCGTAGAGCCGGTGGAAAAGAGAGTACACACTGGCATGCAGGTGGATCAGGAACACCTCCGTCACATGACCTGGGTTATACACACACACGCCCATACACACAGACACACACATACCACACCACACACACAGCACACACGACCATACACACAGACACACCACACACACCCATACACAGACACACACATACCACACCACACACACATGCCCATACACACAGACACACATATACCACACCACACACACACACACACACACACACACACGCCCATACACACAGACACACATATACCACACCATACACACACACACACAGGCCCATACACACAAACACACAGATACCACACCACACACACACACACACACACACACATACACATACACAACACACACACAAACAGAGAACTGGTCAAGTACGTTTAATTCCATCCAATCAATATCAATATTCCCTGTATCTTCCTTACTGGCAGGGACACTTCCTGTGGGAGGGGCTCACCAGAATGAGGATGGGCTGACATGGGAGTAGGAGGGGCTAAACCGGTCTGGGGAGGGGCTAACACGGGAGTGGGCGGGGCTCACCTGGGTTCCTGAGATTCCAGGCGGCCAGGCGGCCGAAGATGTCGAAGAAGTCGTACAGGTGCTGCCGACCCGCCTGCGGGATCATGGGCAGCAGAGTGATGAGCACCAGAACTCCGGTGATGAGCACCACCACGTCCGAGTCCGTCTGCCAGGGACACGTTTAAACCAGCCTTACTGCTCACATTCAAATGCCGCCCGATTTATCACGCTCCCTAGTGAGTTAACATGCTTTCATTACATTAATGGCATTTGGCAGATGCTCTTATCCAGAGCGACGTACAGTTGATTAGACTAAGCAGGAGACAATCCTTCCCTGGAGCAATGCAGGGTTAAGGGCCTTGCTCAAGGGCCCAACGGCTGTGCGGATCTTATTGTGGCTACACCGGGGATCGAACCACCGACCATGCGTGTCCAGTATATACAGGCCGCTTTCTCGTGAATTATCACGCCCCCTCATAAGTTAAGATGCTCCCGTGTGAGTTAATATGCTCCAGTGTGAGTCATCACACTCCCTTGTGAGTTATCATGTTTCCTTGTGAGTTGAAACACTCCCTCATGAGTTAACACACCCCCTAGTGAGTTATCACGCTACCTTATCTGTTAACACACTCCCTATTCAAAGCGAAAGAAACAGATGCAATATTGAATGCAATCCTTACATTAATGTAATCTTCACGTGTGCATGTGTGTGTGCGTGTGTGTGCATGTGCGCATGCTGTATGTGGTGGACATTACCCAGCATACCTTGAGGCATTTGAGCAGCGAGGCGAGCAGGGGGAAGCGGGTGATCTTGTGGATCCAGGAGGGCTGCTTGCGAACTACATGTCCCAGAAGGCTGAGGGTGGAGAGCCGGCAGGTTGGCTTGGACAGGCTCTCATTCAGCTTGTCCAGGAGGTGCTGGGAAGGTTAGGGCAGGGATACTCAATTCAAGTCTTTGCTAAGCACCTTAGGAGTATCAGGTTGGTTGGAACAAAAGCCTGCACCCACACCAACCCTTTCTGGGTAAGACTGAATACCCCTGGGTTAGGGTATGCCCAGCACCATGTACATCTGTAGTATAACATAACAAAATGACAAAAACAGGCCACTCAGCCCAGCAATGCACGCCTATTCTTAGTTTACATCAAAGCTAGACAGTATCTAGCACCCTATTAAGTCGGGTTTTGAAAAGCCCCAGGAGCCCCATGCCTCCACTACATGACTGGGCATGCTATTCCACACAGTGACCACTCTTGGTGTGAAAAAATACTTCCTAATGTCTGTGCTAATTTCCTGCTAAGAGAGGCACCAATAACAAACCAAAACCCAACCAAACAGATCTACCATTACAGAAAAGACCCAACAAATGCTGATCCCACATTACATTACATTACCTTACATTACATTATTGGCATTTGGCAGATGCTCTTATCCAGAGCGACATACAGTTGATTAGACTAAGCAGGAGACAATCCTCCCCTGGAGCAATGCAGGGTTAAGGGCCTTGCTCAAGGGCCCAACGGCTGAGCGGATTTTATTGTGGCTACACCGGGATTAGATCCACCGACCTTGCGTGTCCCAGCCAATTACCTTAACCACTACGCTACAGGTCACCCCATCATTACATAACATACCACCCCAGGACTGCTGAAGTATATCAGGTGTTTTAGTTTTCATTCCAAATCTGTGTCAGTACGGATCAGGTTCCCTTGATGTAAAAATGTTCCGGGTCCACCCTCTCACTCGCTCGCACACACGCACCCCCTGTTAAAAACATGGGTGTCCCTTTCTCAAACCAGGCAGGGAGTGTTCAATAAGACACCCGGCAGTTCCTAAACACAGGAAACATCAACCCGGGCACATTGTCACATTAACACAGCAGCTAACGTCTCCAAGGAGACCTTTTAACACATTCACGTTCGCGCCTGCTCTCCACTGAGCCCAGGGCATCCAGGGATGAGACGTGGATAAACCTGTGCCATACCCCGTCCCTCTTCCTCACACTTTCCCAACCCTAGCACTTCACTTAATACTCAACTCTAATGGAAACATTTGCATCGTTGACTAGCAGTAAATGTGAATTTAGCACTTCTATTGACACTGTTATTGGCATCAATAAAGCATACATTTTATGTAGCATTGCTGATCTTAGTAGGCCTACTTGAATGCATTTATGCATCCCTGAGTAAGCTAAAAGTAAGCATGAGACAGATGTGACTATAAGGGTATTTTAATTAGACTGTAATTGCACTGTAACAGGACTGTAATGGCATTGTAATTAGACCGTAATTGCACTGTAACAGGACTGTAATGGTACTGTAATTAGACTGTAATTGTACTGTAACAGGACTGTAATGGTATTCTAATTAGACTGTAATTGTACTGTAACATGACTGTAATGGTATTGTAATTAGACTGTAATTGCACTGTAACAGGACTGTAATAGCACTGTAATGGGACAGGAGTTGTGATGGCACTGGGCTCTCACCTTGTCGTGTGGCTCCCTCACAGAGGTGAGGATCTGCAGGGCCTGGGCAGAGCCGGACTCCAGGTAATAATCCACCAGCCCATTCAACAGCACTGAGCCTCGCTCTGCAACACACACACACACACACACACACAGACAGACAGACACACACACACACACAGACAAACGGATACACACACAGACACACACACACACACATAGACAGACGGATACACGGATACACACACACACACACACACACACATACACATACACATACACATACACGGAGAAACACAAACACACATACACGGACAACACACACACACACACACACACATACACGGACAAATAAACACACGCATGGGCACACACACATACATGGACAGACGCATATACACACACACACACAAAGATGGACGGATACACAAACACATACACACACACAGTGCAGCCCGTAAGTATTTGGACAGTGGTAGAATTTCTGTTCTTCTGGCTCTGTACACCTTTAATTTGAGGGTATTTACTATGCCAAATCAGGTGATCGGAGTTGGAATTACATGCCTTTTTAGGGGAGAAAAAGTAATTGGGACAGTTGGATTCTCAGCTCTTTTTGATTAGTCAGGTGTATTCAATCGGTTCCTTCATGCAGGTATAAGAAAGCATTCAGTATCTAGACTTGATTGAGTCTTCTGATAGCCTTTTGAGCCTTTTATTGGCATTTGTTAACAAGAGGACCAGATTTGGTGGCAATAATTAGCCATTATGAGACTGAGAAATGCAAACAAAACAGTCAGAGACATAGGACAAACAATAGGCTTACTGAAACAAATGGTTTGGAACATCATTAAGAAGAGAGAACTGGTGTATGTTTGGGATCATTGCCTTGCTGTGAGATTAAGCACCGCACAAAGAGTTTGGAGGCATCTGATTGAACTTCAGCAGATAAGATGCAGATATTGCTTTTGTACACTGCTGCTAACAGCAGTTACATTATCAATGAAGGCAAGTGTGCCAGCACCCGTGGCAGCCATACAGGCCCAATCTATAACACCCCCACCACCATGTTTCACAAATTAGGGGGGTGCTTTGTTTCTTGAGCAGTTCCTTGTAGCCTCCACACATTGCTCTTGCCATCATTCTAATGCAAATCAGTCTTGTTCTGTCCACAACACCTTTTTCCAGAACATTTGGGACTCTTTTAGGTACTACTTAGCAAACTGTAACCTGGCCATCCAGTTTTTGCAGCCAACTAGCGGTTTGCATAGTGTACTGTAGCCTTTGTAGATCTGTTAGTTAAGACTTCCTCACTCACACATCCACGTCTGCCCCCTGAAGAGTGTTTCAGATCCGTCAGACAGGCATTTGGGGGGTAAGAATGATTACTCAACTGCAGAGGTCTTCCTTGGCCTTTCAGCCCCCTTGCAATTACTGAACTCACCCATGCCCTCTTTCTTCTTTGTAATGTTCCAAACCGTCTTTTGGTAAGACAATTGTTTGTCATTCCAATCGCTTATTTTTCTCCTCTTTTATATTTTCTTTGCTCCTGACCTGGAAATCTATCTAGGTCCAACATCTTTAAGGACATTCCAACCCCTTAAATAGCCCCTTCTAGGAGCTAGAAGTAGATCTCTCTCCCCATCTGCCACGCATCGGCCACGTCTGTAACTGGCTTTGAACTGACGTTAGAAGGAGCAAAGACAATCAACTTGTCGACTTCATATTTTCTTTACTCCTCTTTATTTAATGTTTTCCTAGCCTCTCCAGATGGGTGGAGCTACGGGCAAGAAAAGGAGAAAAGAAAATGAAAAAGAGGATAAAAATAAGGGATTGGAATGAGCCCTGTATCTCGGACTGTTTTTTTCTTTTCTTTCTTATTTCTTCAAAGCTCTCCCAGACAGGCTTTCCCCCAGGGTGTCTGTCTGACCTGTGCTGAGTTGCTCGTTGATAAGGGCCTTGACCTGGTCCAGTTGCCGCAAGTCCGAGCACTCGAGCAGCGGGAGGAGGTCGCTGACATTGGACTGGTCACGGGCCATGGTGCCCCGGGGGTTCCGTCAGAGGCTCGGGCGGGGCAGGGCGGGGCGGGGCGGGGTCACCGTCCTCACTCTCACAGTGTCCTGCCCTGCTGGGCAGGGTCCCACGACCTCCCGCCAATCCCGTCTCCAGGCTCCACTGCAAGACAGAACAAATTCCCTCAATCTGAAAAGAATCAATGCATGGGAAAGGCTTATCCACTCCGGTTTCTTCCATCACACAAACAGCTGCTTCTCCGTTTAGGGCAGAGAAGTGGGAGGCATTATCTGGCTTCATAAAGCAACAATTGAAGAAATTGAAAGCAGACGCACGCAATTCATTTCTTGCTCCAGGAGATGGGTAACAATCTGAACACTCAGCAATTTTGAGCTTGAATAAAATGGATGCCAGTAATTCATATTAATCAAAACATAGTCACTTTATGTTTGTATGGTTTCTAAATGTATCAGATTCTGGAACTGGACTTTTTGTATTTTATTGACTAAATTGCATGGTACATGAATATAATTGATTGAAAAGTCCATGATTATATGAAGTTATAGTTTTAGTTGCCTAATAAAAGATAGTTCTAGTCTTAAGTCCAAAGTTATTTTGGACAATATTTTCCTCTTGTTTTGGTAGAGAATATACAAATGTACAATTTTTTCCATTAAATCACCTAGAGTGAATCTTCAACATATCCAAAGTTGAGGAATGGTGGCACACTTCTGACGCCCCTTCTCGGGCGTGTCAAAATATGCATAAATTAACTTTAATCATGATAAGCTCATGAGCAATATCTTCATCATTAATCACCTGATGTAATTGAAGTCTCTCATAAGACTTACACAGACAAAATGGCTTCTGGTGAAAAGAATATCGCTTTATGTCTTCAAAATGAATAGATAAATGTTTCTAGACAGTACTCCCAAGATACCAAGTTTGGCAGTTTGCTTGTTGAATCATGGCCATTTACTAATCAGATTTCATGATAGGCTACTAGGCACACTTAAGAGATGGCCTCCTACATTTGAGAAGGCTCTTGCACAAAAATGAGGCAGCATATGAAGCTCAAATCTGCAGGATTTCTATTCTTCATCATTGCCTACCACCACATCATTGAAGAGATGCTGCAGTGTACTTGAGTTGAGTTGACACAGAATGGCCCATTTGTAAGATACCTGAGGCAGGCCTTACCCTCCTGCAAATGTAACACGAAGAGGCACCTTAGGTAAAAATGATGCTAAAAAAGTCTGTCTTGAGATTTCTTGCCAAAAAACCAGTAAAAGGATCTTAAAATCAATTCTAAAACTAAAACAGGCAACAGGCAACCAACGCAGGGATCTCAAGTTCAAATCAAAAGCTCTCAAGTCAAAATGTGACAACACATCCCCGATGACTCACTTTACTTTAACTTAACTTACTTCAACGTGACAAAACCCACCAGATATCTGCCAAGTTCCCACTACACAGTCCAACTTTTCCCCAAGTAGAAATAAAGGAGGTTGCACACACACACACTCAAAAGCTTCCAATACATGCTCTGTATCATGCATCTTCTCCTGTGTGAACATGGACTCTCTTGCACGCAGCATTTAAGAATGCGGACACAGGCGCGCAACTCACTTAAGTCAATAAATCAGTGGCTTCATGGACAAACTGATGTATTCTGTTTTTTGCAGTGGGCAGTTAGCACTCTCTCTTTTGTCCCACAGGCATACTGCCATATGCAATATGACTACCAAACCATATATGGAGGAAAAGATAGATTGATAGATAGATAGATAATTCGATAGATGAGTGGGAACTCGCCTCAACCTCAACCAATGTATTTTTTTGGCAATTAAATCAGGGGATGACTAGGTGGCAGGCTGAAAGAGCCAGGTTTGGAATTTCTCTAAAAGGTCTTGGAAGGTCTCATACAATAAGGATGCCATCTCCTACAGCACAGTGTCACCATCACTGCACTGGGGCGTTGGGGTTTATTTGACCAGAGGCCCACCAACACCACTTCCAGCAGCTTAGCTTTCCCGGGAGGTCTCCCATCCAAGTACTAACCAAGCCCACACCTGCTTAGCTTCAGCCATTCAGCAGGAGCAGACTGCATGTTGATATGCCTGCCCTAAATTTCCCTACACATATTATACAGTGAGCACCTTTAATTTATTGGACACATTTTGTTATTTTGGTTCAGTACTGTGAGTTTGAAAGGGTAGAATGACAATGAGGTGCAGGCTGTCATTTAATTTGAGGGTATTTTGATCCATATCAGATGAACTGTTTAGAATTGATAAAGCCTTTTGCACATAGCATTGCATTCAGATCCGGTGATTGACTCAGCCAGTCAAGGATTTTCATCAAAAATCCGTTTGTTGCTCTAGCAGTATGTTTCGGGTCACTGTCTTGTTAAAAAATATTTAAGTGGACTTCAGAATTCCTTGTTCTACTTCTGTCTGCAGTCACATCATCAATGAAGACGAGTGCGCCCGTTCCACTGCCAACCATATAGGCCGAAGTCATAACACCCCCTCCACCATGTTTCACAGATGAGGTGGTATGCTTTGAATCATGGGTATTTCCTTTTTTTCCTCCAAATTTCCTCTTTCCATCACTCTGGTACATGTTCATCTTTGTTCCATCTGTTCACAAGACTTTGTTCCAGAACTCTTGGGCCTCTTTTAGCAAATGGTAATCTCACCTTTCCGTTTCTCAGGCTTATCAGTGGCATCTTGTAGTGTACCCTCTGTAGTCCTGCTGGTGTAGTCTTCTACGTATAGTAGACTTTTGACACATCTACATCTGCAACCAGGAGAATGTTTTTGATCTGTTGGGCAGGGGGGTTTTCTTCACCAAAGAAAGTATTCTCCGGTCATCCACTACAGTGGTCTTCCATGGTCTCCCGGGTCTATTGACATAATTGAGTTAACCTGTTGTTTTTTTCTTGTTAATAATGAACCAAACTGTTCACAAAACACTGCAGTCTTCCTCATGTTGTCACACCTCAACAACAATCTCCAAATGCAATCGCAAAGTCTAGACTCAAGACTAGACATCAAAAGCATACAAATACACCTGCCTAACAAAAAAGACAGCTGTGAAGCCAATTCCACAAATACTTTAGCCCCATAAAATGGCGGAGCCCGTGTGCAGAAGGTGCTGTCATTTCGAAATGGTTCATCCGATATGGATGAAAATACCCCGAAATTAAGGCTGGCCGTCTTCTCCCTCATTGTCACCAAAATAACAAAACATGTGTCACTATCCGATGAATTATGGTGCTCGCTGTCTGATGAATTTTGGTGCTCACTGTCTGATGAATTATGGTTCTCACAGTCCGATTAATTATGGTGCTCACTGTATTAGCATCTGACACATCCAGGATGGTGAGCGCATCATGTGGTCCTGTCCACTGCCACCTGTGGTACTATCCATCCATCCATTATCTTTACCCACTTATCCTGAACAGGGTCGCAGGGGGCTGGAGCCTATCCCAGCATACATTGGGCGAAAGGCAGGAATACACCCTGGACAGGTCGCCAGTCCATCACAGGGCACACACACCATTCACTCACACACTCATACCCACGGGAAATTTAGACTCTCCAATCAGCCTATCCCGCATGTCTTCGGACAGTGGGAGGAAACCAGAGTACCCGGAAGAAACCCACACAAACACGGGGAGAACATGCAAACTCCACACAGAGAGGCCCCGACCAACGGGGATTTGAACCCAGGACCTCCTTGCTGTGAGGCGGCAGTGCTACCCACTGCACCATCCGCGCCGCCAACCCTGTGGTACTAATGGAAGTCAATTAACGGCATTAGCATTTCTGCAGGGCCTGGAGGTTATGGAAGTGACACACCAAGATAACTGGCAACAACAGTACAAAAGCAAATTCACTAAATGGCTGTAGTACTGCATGAATGGTCAGCATAGAAGGCAGTCATTCAGTCAACTGCCACAGCAAGATGGACTCTATGATAATCAATGGTTATATTCTGATAAAAAGATTGCAATAATAACAATAATAATGAAAAGATCAAGAAGGAAAGAATAAACAGCAATAAAAAATTATAATCATCAAGTTTCTTTATTCAATAGTGTCAGTATATTCCTTTACATAATAATTGTAAATGAAGTGGCAATGGAATGATGCAATGCAGACAAAATCCCTTTGCAAACCAGTTACACCATTATAAAACGCATGCATGGCAAATTTATCCCCTTCACACTTTTTTGCTGAGGGGAGAGGAAGGCAGTGTCATATGAACAAATCTTTCAGAGATGAGTTTAGCGCTATGAATGAAACATTTGTGCCTCGCATCAAAGTCCTGTTGACGGTACCCAAGGAGACTAAATATCCGAAATGAAAGGGGGGTATAGTATATCAGCACATAACAGGTTGTGTCGGTCAGGAATGAGGTCTTCAACCCGGAAATAAAAACAAATTGCGCTGAAGCGTCTTTCCAATTCACAGGTAGCTTAAACGTCACAGCTTACATTTTATATTTTATATTCACATTGTACTGCCAATTACACATGTTCGCTAGCCAAGCTTACAGCAACATCTCCCGCAACCTCCTGCGCCACCTCTCACAGCAGACCAAGCGCGGCGCACGGCGTCATCGCTCTTGACAGACCTCACTGGACGCCGCTTTGCAGAGGCTGTAGCACACAGACCCAGCCTTCCCGGTGGAAGAAAAACAAGGCGAAAGCGCCGGAGTTCATCAAGCGTCCTGCATTCATCCCTTTGCAAGCGGCCTATCGCCACGAGAATAATATGCCGTAGATTTACGGGCAAGCCAAGTTCAATTTCGAAAACCAACAGAACGCTTTAACTAGAGAAGAAGCACTTTTATAATGGTATGCGGGGTGTTTGTGGGGTGTACAGACTGGTCACACGCACACTACCGTCATTTTAGTAATTTGACATTTTAGTAATTTAGTCATACCGTGCAAACCGAATTTAGGTTTGTCATAAGTGAGTCGCGACAAATGCATTCCTAAAATGTTTTCTGCACCCAAGCTAACTCCAGGAACGAAGCAAGCAGGTCCAGATAATGCTAAATAAAAGGCATTTAAATATTCTGCAGGGTGAAGTGCTTTCCACACGCAGTGTATCTAAGCCCTAACCCATACCGTGCCCTTACCTAATCTGAGTTCAACCGGCGTAAAATAGGAAGGCGTGTGGTCAACATGGTCAGAGTCTAGGCTATATAACTACGAATGATGCAATACTATCAACTCACTGTATCTTTTAATTCATTTGACTAGCTGGCGCTATCAACCCAGCTGGTACGCGTTAGAAATAGTTGCGTCTGCTATCTGTCAAGCTTGTTTGACAGCCTAACTGGGTTTTCGGAAGCGGCATGAAGTTTTTTCACCACAGTGACAAACTGGTCACCCAAATGACAGGTTTATGATAGCCAGATAGGTAGTTCCGATAACTGCTGCAATCTGTTGCAGATTTTACCTAACATCCGCACGTTACAATTAGCCAACTGCGTCAGAAAATATTTCCGATGTTTTTACGTTTAATTTAAAGTCATTTTACAGAGCTGGATAAACACATCAGCTTATTAGCTAACGTTGGTATTGCAGACAGTGATATAATGTCCTTATATGAAATATGTATGCGTTCGCAGCAAGCAACATTACAGACACTTCGAAGCATTGTGTGGAAAGCTGGGAAATTATTAGCTGAGTTATTAGATATTCTGCACCAAAAAGCATGGCAATAACGTTAACAAGCAAACTAGAAGACGGGCACAAATGAACTGCTAACGGTAGTTAGGAAGTATTCATAATGACAGCTAATTGTTGTTCACGCTGATACCTGCCAGCCATGAGATGTAAAAACCTGTTTAACTGCTGTCACTGCGCAAAGTAACGTTAGCTCTCTCAGTGAAAAGACCATGGCATTGGCGTAAACAACTCACAGAACAATGGGCTTCACTTACATCCGATTAGCAAGCGAGCCGCAGCTATTTTTTTTTAACCAACAGAAATGCCTTTTTATACATAAATTCGAGTGTGACATTTTATTAAAATTTCTAGAATGGCATTTCTAAGAAATTGTCTTTTAGAAAAGGAAATAGCGAAAAAGCCTAAAAGTATAATTTCGTCACCATTGAGTGAACACAGAAAATGTAAGTCGACTACAAGCAATTTTTGGAATTGACAGTGTCACTGAACACGAAAGGGATTATAACATTTTGCAATGTCTTAATTAAATGGACCTGTTTACCTATCAGGGCAGCTCCACTCCACAGGGCGCCGCCATCTTGAACACCGCACGCCCCCACCCTCTGCAGTCCTCTTCCGCTGCCGCGCAGACAAAATAATCCTCAACCTCTCCAGGCTAACTTCTTGTTTTCTGGGAAACCTGTGAAATGCATTTGTGATATTAAGTTGTTTGTCTGGCCTGTAACGCACTGGTATGGAATTATAAATCTTGAAATTGCCTACCCCTGGAAACTCCACGTATTGTTTTCCCGTCCTGGTGGAGGGATGTGTTGAGTGAGACGGCTTTCGCGTGACTCAGGCTCATCGCGCAGGCGCTGGACAGAAAATAAATAGAGGCGAGGACAGGAGGAATGTGAAGTTGACCGATAAATAAGTGTGTTTACTGGAAAGTAAAATTGAGGGACATTTGGTGCTAGATTAACCAACTAAATTTCAGGTTTTTATTTGTTGGCAGTTAATCTCAATGGATCCAGAGAAGCAGCTGTAACTCATAACTTTTCTCACTACTCTTATTTTCAACAATTGACACCAAATGAGATATTTTAAATCGACAATAACCAACATGAATTAAGACTGCCAATATTCCTTTGAGCATAATTAATAGCTTTAATGTCCCAATCCACACCTTCTATAGAAAACCTTAGAAAGCTATGAAGCTTCAAAAGGATTTACATTATTGGCATTTGGCAGAAGCTCTTATGTAGAGCGACATACAACTAAGTGCACCCGGGACAAGTGCACTGAAAGACCCTAGGGGGGAAGTACAGTTTCAAGTGCGAAGAGTACAACAAAGATAAAGACTTGAGCCTTGTAGATTAATCTGACAAAGGATTATATCTTTATAATAAGCTTATGAACAGGCAGTGGATGGCCCATTCCTTCAGTCTGGCTATAGGTTGGATCATATTTATAGCCTCAATTGAAATCGTCTGGGGTGGTCAGATAAGTCCCCCTAAAACTGCAACAGCCAGCCCGGGACCACAGAACCACTCCCATGGCTTAATTGCAAAAATAAAGCCGCTAAAGAAATACACCCCAGCATAGCCAATTTTAAATTATGTTATTCATGGATCCCCATGCATGATTTTATCTGAAACTTTTTTCCAAAACTCATCTCTTGCATTTTTTAAATTCCACTCACATATTATATTCTTGCAACCACAGTGGAGTGCTCAGGCCTGGGCTCTGAATTATGTTTTATGACATAACTAAGAAAAAAGTGTCTGTGCCCATGATAAAACCACAGTTAGGGCCTATTAAAGAAATCCGCTGAATGTTCTCTAACTGCAGAGGGCTGAATGGTATATTTTGCCAGGAGTTTCTCAGTTGTCTGTCATGGGTCTTCACTTTAAGACTTCCAGGCTGCCTTCTCACAGTGTCAACTGGCCTGGTCAACATGCGGGGGATGGTGTACTGAAGATAAAACTGCTTGACTGCATTCGATTTTGTTCTGGTGAAAACTGTAAGGTCACTGAACACTGGACATGAGTGGATCAAACCAAATACCATTTTGAAATACTGTCAATAAAGCAGTAATATAAAAAGAAAAATCACAAGGGTTCAGAATAAATAAATAATTATTTAAACGTCAGCATCTGCTTAGACAAATATTTTGACTTTCATGGTATGTGTTGTCCTGTGTATTTCTTCTTGTAGTCACAAGGGAAATCCCTGAACTATGTGCAGCATACTGTTCATCAGTCATCTGTGCGTGTTCAAACAATTCAAACTCGTCGATGTACTGTTACATGACAAAGCATTTTTTAAGCATGTAGCGTCATCTACTGGTAAAAAACGATTACTGCACTTGTTTTGAATGACGGTATATTTCTTTAGGAATCTGTTGAACCAACCAGTTAAGTGGCTGTATATACATTCACATATATGAATACTTTATTAGAAACATTTTTACCTTATTACACCTACTTATTCATGCGATTATCTAATCAGCCAATTGTGTGGCAACAGCATACAATCATGTAGATGAGGAGAATGGCCAGAGCTGACAGGAAGGTGTCAGTAACATAAATAACCACACATTGCAACAGTGGTATGCAGAAGAGCATTTCGGAACACATAATGCATAATAACTCTAAGTGGGTAGCTACAGCAGAAGTCTAAGAAATAAGTCTAGTAAATACCTAATAAAGTGCTCGGTGAGTGTATATATATATATAGAGCTGCATATAAAACATATCTTGAGTGCAGCATATACATGCGGTCTTAACTTTTGATAGATATTTGACACTAATATGGGGAAAAATTTAGTCAGTAATCATTAGTCCAAAGTAAACTAAAAGTACAGGTTAGAGCAAGAACAAGCATGAATGTTCTCATCCAGGAACTGAACTGGACTACAGTTACCTAAAAGGTAACTAACCAATTAATTTTCTTAATTGAAAGTTTGGGTGCCACAGGTTCATAGAGTAGCAGGGGTGATGGGATTCTACTGGTCTTCATTTTCAGTCAGAATATTGAAATTGTTGAATACAAAGTCAACTCACCGCACCAATCTATTATCTATTCATGTTATTTTATTTATTTATGGTCTTATTTTCTTAATTTTTCTACATTTGTTTTTATTTATTTTGGTGGGGGGTGGGGGGGTCTGAACTTTTTGCTTGGAAATCAGTCATCTTTGACCGATTAAATTTGTCACAGATTCTCACACCATATCAAATTATCACATCATAGCCTTCATCTCTGCTTTAATGTGCTGAACATGCTTGTCATTAGCAACACTTTGTAGGTAAAATAAATCACTGACTCTCACAGATGATGGATCCATTACTACACAAATCTGATTTTATTTTCAGAGTTAATCTCTCTGGTACCTTGCATTATGTGCTATTGGATATGTAGCATTCTGCTGCAATTTTCACTGTTTGTAAAATGAACACGAAATATGTTCTTGTGCGTCTTGAATTGTGCAGCAAAACGAACTCAAGGTGGCGCATGGATTCAATGACTTACAAACATCCGCTACTGTGGTTACACTATGGTCACCCGTGCACTAAAAGGAAAAAAAAGAGAAAAAAACAGTAAGAAAGAAAAGCAGTAAAATTACCATAGTTTATTACTTTGCGTCTTTCTGTAATATGCCTGTCACAAAACATATTAAAATAGGCAGATGCGTTAGGGACATTTGTCCAACGTAGCCAACTTCCATGCTTTACGTTGGCTATGGGGTCAAATATGAAAAAGGATTCAAGACTACCTGAAGAAATGTAAATACAACATTAGTCAGAGCAAATATGTCTGTATGTACATTCGCAAGTGCTGGCAATACTGGTTTGGTGTGTTGGTGGGATTGAAACTGGTTGCCGCACAGGAAAATCGGTAGATTACGGCATTCGTAACTATGACAATAGATGGCGCTATCACCTGTTCTACACACATTTTATCTTCCGTATTGTGGCGGATTATTGCACAGTGGCATCAAATTAACTCTAATGGTATTGTAGTCTAATAGAAAGAATGTCAAATCGCTCTGCCTATATTACTTGCTTTATACACTGATGCTTTTTTTCCTTTTTTCCATGTAACCAATTTTTGTAAGTGGCTGTGGATTAGAGAATCTGCCATCTAATTTATAGGATAGTGCATTTTGTGAGAGAGAAAGGTATTAAAAATGAGTTAAACATATGCACAGCCTATTTTAATATTTATATATCCTTTTAAATATTTTTTCAACGAAAACCCATTTGTTTACCTTTGTTCAATTAAGGTATGTTTTTCAATTGATGTATTTATTAACTGCACTGTTTTAATATAGGCCTATACATCAATATATGATATCAATTGACGTGGAGATATGCCGGAGACAGTGAAATTACTTTAAACTCTGGTTGGGGGCAGGTTTCATCAGGGGTCAACGGTCACAAAAGGCAAACCAGTTAATGGTCTTAATTTACATATCCGCATTTTCCTGTAGGGAAAGAAAATAACAGACGCAATGGCACAGTTATGTTGAACCGAGAGCATACAGAAAAATCCGCCGTTTTGAATCAACTCTGATGCCTTTTCTGAATATTAGAGCAATACTATGTACAGAGCAAACCTTGTAGCTGAGACCTTAGATATCAAATCACACACAATGTAGGCTATACTGAGATGTGCAATTCCGATTTGTTGCATTTGATACTGTTAATTAGGCTACGTATTGCTATTGGCCTGTTCAGTGTGGCAACCTTTGTTTGATAACATATTGGTAATAAAAGCTATATGCTACATACAAATACAACTTATATTAAAAACATTGTTTTCTGTTGTAAAAGTAGCAACTTTACCTGTGACATCCCCCGGTCAATTTAAAATGCATCTTTTAAAACGGTTACGCTTCATGATTCGTTCAGATTAGCTTAGACCTTCGCTGTAACGGAACGTTTTACCGAATCAAAAGTAGCATAACAATGACATTGCGCGAAAGGGCACTCATAGGCTACACGCTTTCACAGACACGTCTTAAAATAATCGCGATCATTACATTTAGGATTCCTAATTGATTATTTATTTGATATATCAACAACAAAAATTGCTTTTGAGCATTTTTGCCCATTGAGCAATATGGGTCTATCCGTTGATATTTGTTAATTAAAATAACATTCTGTGAAGGCTATATTTAGGTTTTTTGTTTCTGAACTAAATTAACATTTTGATTCGCCGACATAATTGGGTCGTTTCAACACGAGCCAAAATGAGTTATTGAGAAAATATAGTGTACTGTTGATATAGTAGAATAGACATATAGGTAATAGCTGTAGAACTAATATATCTATAACTATTTAGACACATGAAGTAGCCTAATAAAAATTGTTCAGACAAATTTTTTGGAGCTCCAATCTTTGCGTAACAGTTCATGGGAGTAGAAAAATAACCTGTGTTTTGGTAAGCAAATTTTTAGTTCTGTACTGGCCTTCCCATTGGTCGAAACCACAGTCAGATTCCACCACAAAATTATCTGATTGAAAATCTGGGAGGGGAGAGAGGCGGGCAGCGCTAAAAGTCAGAACTGTGACAGTGGTTAGGATTCAGAATAATTTAAGAAGGGATTTTTAAGCGACAGGACAAGACAGTTTTTCTAGGACATACCAAAAGAGACGTGTTTATATTTCTCAGGAAAACTGGTCAAATCGGACAAACAGCACAAACACCAACGTATTGATACACTGATAACTGATTGATCTTCGCCTGGCTCGCCTAAAGTTGTTGGTAAGTGTTGATTACAGCAGCTTAATTTCATGATGACATAGAGGTTACGTCTTGGTATCGGTAAAAAAATGAAGAAACTTTTTACACCGCTTTGATGCAGTTAGGGCGTCAAAAGGTGCTCAAGTTGGGTCAAAACGAAAATGCCTATATTTCGCATAGTCTCAAAATGTCATAATTAATCATGAATTAAACACCACATGATTTATTTTCATAAATCTATTTTATTGTATTATATATACAAACCGTCATGGTTCGTACAATTTTACAATGAATACGCTGTGCTATATTTTCACATAAAGAGACTGACATAATTAGACATTACTGATAATTACAATTTTGAGTAAAGGTAATATCAACAGTTTCGATGACAAGAGGTAGATTCGGTTCAATAAAAAGTAGGCTATGCGATTTATCAATTTTACCTAATTCCATTAGCTACATGTTATTATTTTGAGATTTCCAGCTTCAGGGTTTCATGCTAAATGAAGACAGATGCTTGAAGTAGTTTTGCATAAATTGTGACGTCAATCAAAAATGAATTTCCAGCGAACTTCTTTCTGTTTTTACATTTATGTATGGCATTTATCGGTTTTGTTTTGCGCAAGGAATACGGTCAGGTCTGCACCAAATATTGCCTGTCCAATTCGGGATTGTTCCAATATGGACAGTTCAGTGCACGATAACACACACGTACACACACTCTTGTGTTTAAAAATATGGTCGATATGAAGTTTATTTTATTTATTATTAAAAGTATAGAGTGTTCATTTTGAACAAGGTCAAATACAAAATGCACATATAATAATACAATCTTATTCATAATGAAAACAAAGGTACAATAATAATAATACGAATAATAGCCTAATCATAATGGTGATTATCTGTTGCAGATATCATATCGTGAAATATAGGCCTAAACTATATTTCTTTAGGAGTAGGCCTATTCATTGTCATTTTTGCATTTTCCCAAAGTGTCCCAAAGTGTTCTGCAGTGAATTACTTCTCCTTATTTTTCCTCACCAGGTTTAGCAACGATGCCTCGTTCTTTTCTGGTGAAGAGCAAGCGGTGTCCGTCTTACAACACGCACAGGTTTGCAGACGAGGAGCAACTCGAACCTAAAGACCCGTCAGAGAAAACAAATGATTCAAGTAAGAATGGCTACTAGGAATGAGTGTCGTTACGCGATATAACGGCGGTGACATAGGCAAAAACTTCCCAAGCATTGTCAATCTCTATCGCAATTTCACCACGCCAATTTCAACACTAGCCTATATCCGAACATTGGCCACTTAAGTCATGAACAATAGGCCCACAGAATGCAATGCTTGAATTTTATTTAGGAGCTACAGGCAATAGATTGCCATATAATAAAACAGGATTTATTTATGTGTATGTCAATGTGTTAGCCTATTCGTTGTTGAAGTGTCGCACTTAGCCTATTCATATAGCCGCTGTGGCAACCGTTTAAATAAACGGGGATGCTAAAAGCCATCAGACAGATGTGCAGAAAAATAAAATACATGCGTTGCATAGGTTCTTACTTAAACAGATTCCCTTAAAAGAAAGACTCATTAGTCAATATTAGGTAGAGCACGAGGCCAGGGCGCTGTCTAGTGTTTCGCAATCATAGTTTGCATCCTTGCCTGACTGAAGAAGGCTACGCCACAGTACACGAGTGTTACTTGACGGCGACTGTTACTTAACACTCGGATTACACCGAGCTAGCTTTGCTTCATGGAAATCCAAAACCTGGCGAGCAGTTAGGAGGTGCTGTCACGGATATGCAAACGAGTTTTTATTCAAATAAAGAGCGTTCAATCCTGTAATCCTTTCCGTACTTAAAACAGGTACCGTGCCTCTTAGAAGAAAGCTATATCCACCTGTTGAGTCCGATTCAAATGCCGAATTTTTTCTTTGGCTGTGAACAAAGATTCAGTGTTTTATTTGTTAAAAAATTATTATAACGAGTGCGATAAGGAAGTTATAAATAAAACCTAAACTACACCAGCAGCAATAGCTGACTAAAGACCGAATTTCTGCTCGAAGTCTTCAAATACAATTCTGTGCAAGTCTGCATTAAATATTTCATTTCATAACCCCAAATTTATGGATGAAAATAATGTTGTGGTTAAATATAATCTGGACTTATTTCTTAATAAACAACAACAACAACAACAATAATAATAATAATAATAATAATAATAATAATAATACTAAACATACACTTAGAACTGCACTCAAAAATGAATAGTTGGATTTCATAGAAATTATGGACAGTGGTGGCATGCCATATTTTTAAGTATAAGTGAATGATTATTGTAAGTACTTATGAAGTCACATACACTACACTTCATAATATTGCTTGTAACCACTGTCTATACTTTTATGAAGTAAATCCAACAATGAATCTTTTTGTTATTTGTTATATAATCACTGACACTGTCAGTGTGGTATAATGCGTGTTGCTCCTAAAATATTTGTCCTCCTGCATGTGGTTTCTGCTGCATTTGCGTATTTAGCTCGATAACAATTTCATTTTGGCTGTTCCATGGCGTTTAATCTTTGAACTTGTAACATCACGCCATATTAGCCTACTGAGTCACTGCGGATGAGACTCCTGAATAAACAAATCATGGAAATAATAATGTTGGAAGACGAACGGCAACGTTTTATCCTCTGTGTTCACCCTGTTATTAACCTTAAATTACATTACATTACAGTAGTTATTTATTGGACAATTTTTATCCAAAGCAACTTACAGTTGACTAGACTAGACAGGGGCTAACCCCCCCTGGAGCAATGTCGGGGTAAGGGCTGAACAGCAGCACTGATCTTACTGTAGCTACACTGGGGCTTGAACCACCAACCTTCCAGGTCCCAGTCAAGCACCTTAGACACTACGCTATTGGCAGCTCCATGTTGACACTCCCATTCTGCTAGAACCAGGGCAGCCGGACCCTCAGGACCACAGGGATTTGGAGCACCCCCAGGGGGTTGGTCGTGCCAGCCATCACGACTCCTTTCCTCCGATTAAACCTGAACAGGAGACCAACTGCCCTGTGCTAGCCCACCCCGAGCACCCCATGCCCACCGTGGTGTCCCGGGGCACCTACTTCAACCCAGGTGAGAATCTCAGCAGCTCTGAAAACCACAATACTGATTGCTGTTTTTAATATGATGCAATATCGGCACAACGCAAGGCCTCATGTTGACAAATGCCAATGACGCACTCCAAAGGCACTCAAATACCTAGGATCAAAACTGGACACTGAAAGCTTTCTCATTCCTGCACCAAGGAAGTGATTGAGCACACCTGACTATGCAGATGCAGCTGTGATGGCAACCGTCCAATTACTTTAAATCCAGTGTACTGCACTACAGAGCCAAAAGAACAGAATTGGTACCAACTGTCCAAATGCAAATGACTGAACTGTACTTGCAATGATACATTTCCCATGTTATCATTAAATTGATACTTTTAACTGAAGCAATGCAGCTTTACTACACTAAAAGCTCAGTAAAGAGTTAGGTCTTACTTAAGAAATGAATTGGGGCGCAGCGGTAGTTCAGTGCCCAGCATTCCAGCTCTCCACCGTCTGGCTAGAAACTGCATGACTGCTCATCGCACTCTTCTGATTGGGCAGTTCACTCGCCATGCTGTCTCATGTCCCCGCTGACGCCTGTCTGTCTCACCGTCTGTCTGTCTCACCGTCTGTCTGTCTGTCTGTCTGTCTGCCCGCCCACAGAACCCCAGCTCCCCGAATTCCACCCCTACTACAAGTCCCCGTTTGCCTGGGACCCCGTGCACCCGTCCTATGACTTTCGGCAGATGGGGTTTTCCCCCTCGCTGCTGCAGCACGCCAGCTCCCTGTACGGGGCGCACATCAAACAGAGCTCCGAGACGCCCCAGCCCCTGGACTGCAGCACGCACTACTCCCCAAACTCTGACACCTACCACTGCATCACCTGTGACAAGGTATACACCCCCCCCCCCCCCCATACCCACACACACACACGCACACACTCACACACTCTCACACATACACACACACACACACTCTCTCACACACACACTCACACACACTCACACATACACACGCACACACACTCTCTCACACACACACTCACACACACTCACACATACACACGCACACACACTCTCTCTCACACACACACTCACACACTCACACACAGTCACACATACACACTCGCACATACACACACACACACTCGTACACACACACACACTCACGCACACACACTCACACACTCACACATACACACTCACACACTCGCACATACACACACACACACACTCACTCACACACTCACACACACTCACACATACACACACACACACTCGCACATACACACACACTCTCACACATACACACGCACACACACTCTCTCTCACACACACACTCACACATACACATACACACGCACACACACTCTCTCTCACACACACACTCACACATACACACACACACTCACACACTCGCACATACACACACACACTCTCTCACACCCACACTCACACACACACACACACACGCACACTCTTACACACACACACACACTCACGCATACACACACACACTCTCTCTCTCACACACACACACTCACACACACTCACACACACACACTCTCTCTCACACACACACACACACTCACAAACACTCACACACACTCACACATACACACTCACACACTCGCACACACACACACACACACTCACACGCGCCCACACACACACATCCACACCCACACACAATCGCACAAACACACACTACTCCCAAAACTCCAACACTTAACACCGCATCACCTGTGATAAGGTACACCCTCGGCCTCACATACACACAAACACACACACACACATAAAAATCACAAAAAGCGCAATGTGAATATGGGACTGTTACTCTTGGGACGCATAGCTATTTCTGACATAATGTGGCTTACTGAGGCAAATAATCCCACTAAACACGAAAAGCACAGAAAAATTTATAATATATATATATATATATATATAAATATATAACTGTGGTTAAAACGAAAGCCAACATGCACAGTGCGTCCCTTGGACTGAGGGCGGAAACCATCCATTGACAATGATCCAGTGAAAATTTCTGGTACTGTAACTTGAACTTAACCCCATCCACTCTGCACCTTGTGACTAAGTGGTCAACGTCTGAAATTAGTTGCATTCATATTTATATCATTCAAAAAACTGTGACGTAACACCGCAAAATGGTGATGCAGAATTGTTAAAAAGACTCTCTGCTCGCGAGAAAAGCACTCCCCCACGACACGCTAACAGTTTACATCCCTGACCTTGTCACAGACTGAGACAATAAAAGAATCCTTGATACAATTTCTCTACATCACAATAACATGTTTCATTTTGGGACCCCCTTGAAAATGAGAGGATACCTCTCAAGGGGTTTATCCCATTACAATAAATTTCCTACATGTTCCAATATAAGTTGCATGAATAAACACAGTTTTTTTTTCTTAGCTCACTTTTATTCCAGCCAACATATTTTCTGTTTGGTAGAAATACAAGTTTGTTTCACAAATCTTTCGCAACCTGGTCGCTAAATATCCCACCTGGTTATTAAGCTACGCTTGTTTTCTGACTAACGTTGAAGTTTATTTTATAATCCGTTCAGCCATTTCTGGGACTAAAGCAAAGCAAATGCCTTTGTTATTGTTGCATAAATGCATTGTTAGGTCATTTCAGTACCAAACTAATGTAAGGCATAGTAAGCTTCTTGTACAGGGTTTCCTACCCTTTCCAACAAGGTATAATGTTTCATATTCAGGCGAGGGGCAGTTTAGGAATATTGCTGCATTTGCATAGCAGAATTAATATACAGACATGCGTAAATACAGGATTTGGACTTGCTATAGATGTAAACCTGTAATTGCACTGGTTAACAAGGCTAACGAGGCTCTGGTAATTGCCAAATAAAGTTCAATTTAAAATGTGATGTAGATTTGTTAGAAAGTGTTTGGTTGAGTAATCCTTTTAGGATAGCTTTTTGAACACTTTGGAGAGCTTTATAAAAAAACATACTCTCATAAGTGAATGTTAATGTTAAACACGTGAAGGTTAACTTTCTTTACATTTTGTATTAAATTTAATAGAAAATTTACTTTTGTAATCATTCATGTGTCTAGCCAAAAAGATATGCAGATGTTTTGTATTTGGAGAGATTTGGGGACACTTGAGTGCAGTTTTGGGAAAACTCGCGGAATCTGATATCTATCGATATCTTTACCATATTTTGGACACAAGTTGACATCAAGTTTGTGCACAAATAAAGTAGTTTTCGATCCCTGACTTAGAAATTGAGATATTCAATTGCTAAACTATAAAAACATAAAACATAAAATAGGTATAAATTTCCCTCTGGGGGGCGAAGTGGAAAGAGTTAATATTACAACACCCCACCGCACCACACGGATCATTACGGAGCAGTATACCTTCCCCCAAAATATTAGTGGATCCTCAGGCTCTTCTAATGATTTGAATAAGTACAGGTTGCAAATGGCCACTAAAGTGACCGGTGAAATTCTCATTTAACTGAACAGTGCTGTATTTGGAGATTCTCTGTCTAAACCCCCACAGGTGTTCTCCACCCCACACGGGCTGGAGGTCCATGTCCGCCGCTCCCACAGTGGCACGCGGCCGTTCGGCTGCAGCGTGTGTCGCAAGACCTTCGGCCACGCGGTCAGCCTGGAGCAGCACATGAACGTGCACTCCCAGGTACCGAAGCAGCTACCTTACGCCAGCACACCTCTCACCTCTCTCTGTTTCTCTCTCTCCATCCCAATCTCTCCCTATCTCACTCGCTCTGTTAATCTCTGCCTCTCAATCTCTCTATCTCTATCTCCCAATCTCTATCGCCCAATCTCTCTCCCTCTTTCACTCTCCATCTTCCTATTTCTCTCTCTATCCAGCTTGCTCCTGCTCTCTCCTTTTTTCTCAGCTACTTTCTTTGTGTCAAGCAAGCATTTCCATCTTAATTTCTCTCATTTGTCATAACCTTGATATAGAGCATCTGCCAGGATTTATGTTCTAACAATGTAAGTCAAGGCACCGGCTCAGAAATAAGGACTCAAGGGGTTCAACTCTCTGGTAGAATAAATGCTTTGTCGATTTGAAAAGAACATGATATTTCACTTGTAGCCTTAAATCATAGAAAAGTTTGTTCAGACCTGTGACCTGTATTTTACACTAATCAGGTCAGTTATGAATAGATCAGGCCTTCTATTATCATAAAACATGACAAAAGGTTTCTCTTATGCTGAGGTCTAATCTTGGCCCCATATTGCTGCATGGACCTATGGTCTTCACGCTGACGAATTACACAGTAACTGGGCTGTTTCCTTACACTCTGAGAAAACAAATGTTCTTTGGCTTGGCTTATGGAACCCTCTATCATAGATCTGAAGTGTGAAATCTTCCAGACAAAGAATCAATTTGCCCAACAAAGAACCCTTTAAATAGATAGGTTTCTATGGAATTGCAGGGTTCCTTTGGGAGCCATTTTGTCTGAGAGTGTAGCTCAGGATGAGTGGCTGAGGTGGCTGCCACTCAGGAGGAATGGAAAGCAGGCGAAGCTCAGGTGTGTTTTCCTCTGCCTCAGGAGAGAAGCTTCGAGTGTAAGATGTGCGGGAAGACCTTCAAGCGCTCCTCCACCCTCTCCACCCACCTGCTCATCCACTCAGACACCCGGCCGTACCCCTGCCAGTTCTGCGGCAAGAGGTTCCACCAGAAGTCTGACATGAAGAAGCATACCTACATACACACAGGTGAGAGTGGGCAAGAGACGATGCGAGGAGGGTGGGGAGAAAGAGAGAGACACCCTGCTAAAAAAACAAGCTACATTTTGAAACAGCAGATAGCTGGTTGACCAGTTCAGACCACCTCCCAGTTCAACATGGTTGGACCAGCTCATACCCAGCTAGACCAGCATTATAATCAGCTTGGCTAGTGAAATTTTCAAGCTGGTCAAGATGCCATAGCTGGATTTTACAGGGCAAAAGAGAAAGAAATACAGACAGGAAAACACAAAGAGAGAGTGAGAGAGAGAGGGAGGAAGAGAGACACAGAAAGAGAGAGAGGAAGATGGAAAGATAACTATACACTAAATATACATACACATATATACAATATACAATAAAACAATAAAACATGTTTGCACAGTCATTTCATGCATTGAGTGTTTCCTCAAGCGAGATGGGACTGTTACCCGAAGGTGATACAGCTACCAGTAAATCTAACTGGCCCAGTTCCATTGTCCCTACCCCATGAACAATGACATTACAGAAGGGTTGTTTTCCCAGACAGCTACCCAACAGGATCGTATTTCCGGAGTAGGCAAAACGGTTACTAGCCCAGGGTGTTCCGAAGGGTAAATACAGGAAAAAGTTAATTCTACAATCCATACAATCCCTACTTTTGGATTCTATTATTTGATATTTTGTGTCATAAATATGTTGTTTCTTGGGAAATTTGGTAGGATTTTGAAATTGTACATTCAGAGTAGTTTTAGTATGTCTGTCATTTTAATCCATGAAGAACTGCCCTGCATTTTGCTGTGTTAGGATGTGTGAAAGCTTTGAAGCTTAAGATCTCTAACCTTATGATTCCGCGGTCAGGAGTTCCTCTAATAGGCTAATAGGCTTTAGCAGGCTGTCAGTTTTATATCAGATTTTTTGTATGTGAAATTTGATCAGCTCCCCCAGGTGGGGCGCGTCGCCGTTAGTACAGAGGTGGGGGAAAAAAGGAAGTAGCTTGTTCATGAGCAGGAACACGGAGGGGAATGTTTGGGGATAAACATACTGAGCATGGTCAGGTACTTTACCAGCCTGTGTTCCATTACTAGTACAGTAATTTTCTCTTTGGGTACAAATGAGTACTTTTTTCAAGCAAAATTATTTACATATTGTTGGCTTGGGGTATAATTGTATAGGGTACCGCCCCAGTGACAATAATTTTTTTCAGCCCTTTTCGGATGTTTATTTCTGAGAGTGTAGTTTAACTAAAGTTCAAATGCAACACTAATTTTAAAAATCCAGTGTTCAAAGAAAAAAGATCTTGCAGCTTTACAGTTTACATTTATCCTTCTGTTAGCCATTTTGTGTCATTTTTGATAGTGAGGAAACTGAGTTTGCGATTTAATGCTTGTGGGTTTGAGGTCCAGTTATGGCACTGTCATTGACCCTTTCCTCTCACAAAAGATTACATCATTATGATTTTTATTCATATTTTTACTCACCAGCTGTATAAATGGATTGCATGTAAAAATATAATCTGTGCAAGTCATTCTGGATAAACATACCTGCCAAATATTGAATGGATAATTCAATATTGTTGCCTTAGCATCACAATGTTCTCTTGCATATTTTTTGTTGAATTCAAATAAAAACATAATAATAATAATAATAATAATAATAATAATAATAGAAAATATGATTCAAATATTACTTGTTAACCAATAACAACTAAAGGGCCAAATATTACTTGTTAACCAATAACAACTAAAGGGCCAAATATTACTTGTTAACCAATAAAAACCAAAGCAATCAAAGTAATTGTATTCCTCAAAGTAATTCTATTTGTAATTAATTCTGTTAGTACAAAAGAATATTATTTCCCCATTTGTTTAAGTATACACTGTGCAGGAAACTGTTCCTGATGAGCTGCTTGCCTCTGATTGGTGGAGCTGATTGTGAGTTTATCCTGTGCGTTTTGCCTTACATCTGGAGCGGATGCAGCCACCACAGCCCGGACATACAGCACACGCCCCGGCACACAGCTGGGCCGCCGCGCGCGGAGGACTTTCCCCTCACACTTTCACGGAAACATCACCTCCGCCACCGTTCCTTATGAAACACGAGACCTCACATGCACCCACAACCACCTCTCTTCAGCAGCCAATGAGACCTTTTCTTCCAGCTCTGCTAGCCAAAATAATATATAGCTGGGCCTGCCCGGCGTGGTGGAGTGTGAATTGCTTATTTAACTAAATCGTACCTGCGTGGAAGCACCTGCTTTCGATAGTTATTTGTAGCTAATTACCTGCAATGCGTATTTTATATATCAGTCTTTGCCCATCTTCATCAAGGGATGAGTAATTTTCGGAGGGTACTGTATATTAAAAATATTCATGAGGCAACGCAAGCGCCCCAAAATAGCGACTGATTACTGATTGGCTAAAAAAGATTGCTGCTGGTAAAGTAAAGGGGAAAGGTGCCAGTTATTCATAATATACAGAAACAGAATGTTCCATGCAAACTTCATACAATCTCATTAAATTTGCAATAATATTGAATATTTACAGAATATTTCTTTCTAACCTATTTTGACTGACCTTGTTCATTGGGTTTGTTCTTTCTAGTGCAGTATGTGCTTTTGAAGGGGAAAGGTACAGGTAGTAGATTATTGTAATATGACTCTGGCTGATAAAGCAAATGAAGAAGAAAAAAAACCCTTAAAATATCGGCCTCCGTATTTGCATAGCTAGTTCTTCCACTTCAGTGAAAATGTTCTGAAAGAACCCCGTCGGCAAGGATCATGAAATTTACCAAGGTTTTTTTCATCTTTTACAAATCTGAATAGCTTCAATCAGAATTGTGAATCCACCCATTTTGGTAGTCTGAAGTCTAAGAGTATATCATCGTCAAATTGTATAAATGTGGAACATGGGTAAATATAGAATTTTTTTATTTTTATTTTTTATTAATATTGGTTATTTTACCATTGGTATTGGTTATCAAAATGTTCAGGTAGGCTTGTTCTCAACAAAGCCACGAGCATACAGTCAGTGAGCCCTTTATTAGGTATTTATTAGACTTATATTCTAGACTTATTGGTCTTCTGCTGCTGTAGCCTATCCACTTTTGGAAGTGATGTGTTGTGTGTTCAGAGATGCTCTTCTGCATACCACTGTTGTAATGTGTGGTTATTTGTGTTAGTCACCTTCCTGTCAGCTTCGACCAGTCTGGCCCTTGTCCTCTGACCTCTCTCATTAAGAGTGTGTTTTTGCCTGCAGACCTGCTGCTCACTGGATGTTTTTTGTTTTTCACACCATTCTCTGTAAACTCTAGAGACTAGTATGTGTGAAAATCAGCAGTTTCTGAGATACTCAAAACACCCTGTCTGACACCAACAATCAATCCACGGTCAAAGTCACTTAGATCACATTTGTTCCCCATTCTGACATTTGGTCTGAACAAGAGTTGAACCTTTTTAGTTGCTGCCACATGATTGGCTGATTAAATATTTGCATTAACAAGTTAGTGTACAGCTCCACCTAATAAAGTGGTCACTGAGTGTATTTGCACTGTAAATCACTTGATGGATAGACTGACAGTGAATCTCCATCTTTGTCTGTGTGTGTGTGCCTGTGTGTGTGTGTGTGTGTGTGTGTGTGTTTTTTGTAGGAGAGAAGCCCCATAAGTGCCAGGTTTGTGGCAAAGCTTTCAGCCAGAGCTCCAACCTGATCACGCACAGCCGCAAGCACACCGGATTCAAGCCCTTCGGCTGCGAGATCTGCGCCAAGGGCTTCCAGAGGAAGGTGGACCTCCGGAGGCACCACGAGAGCCAGCACGGCCTGAAATGAGGGGGGCGGGAGAGGGGGAGAGAGGGAGACATGATTTGATCCAACAACAGGCACCACGAGAGCCAGCACAACCTGAAATGAGGGGGGGGGGGGGGGGGGGGGACAGCAGAGGGAGAGAGGCAGACTGTTCAACACCAGGCACCAAAAGTATTATATTCCAGTAAAAAATAACTTCAGATCTCTTAGAAATAGGTGCGTGTGTGTGTGTGTGTGTGTGTGTGTGTGTGTACACACATTGTATCATTGTAACTCGTGTTTTTGTTCGTCTACTTTGTGAAGCAAAAGCAAAACGAAATGCTTTGGCAAACACCTTTTGTAAATATCGCCTCTCCACCTCCCTCTCTGACACACGCACACGCACACACAGTACACACACACTCACACGCACACTCTCTCTGTCTCTCTCACATGCATGCACTCATACAACAAACATCGTTATTAAGTGTTGAGTGTGTATAACTGGTGTTGACGTTTTTGAGGAGACAAATTTCGCTTCAGGCAACAAGCCAGCGTACAATCCCCCCCCCTCTCCCTCTTTATCTAATGAAAGGACGGAAGGGGAAAAGTTGTTTGAAAGATGTATAGTCGATAGGACACAGGACGGAGAATATACCATTTGGATGCTTGTTACGCTGTAGCCCCTTCCACTACAGTAACAGTGAAGGACTGCATTAAGTTTGCATTGTATGCTTTAGCGTACTTATTTAAAGAATAGCATTTTATCAAAGCAAAAAATGTATGTGTATAATATGTGTCATACTATTTATGAAATCTTATGTAAAAAATTATGTGATTTTCTTTTGTAATAAGAGCCAATGTAATCTCTTTAATTAAACAAAGAGTAAACCTTTTGAATGGAACTGTGATTCTTTATTTGAAACTTTAAAATAAAACACAAAATCAGTGAGAACGGGTGGGCATAAATACGCCTACACACACACACACAGGTGATTGGATTACCGTGAATACATTTTGCAAATATTCTTTGGTCTGCCCAGAAGAATGACAGCATTATGCAGAGGTAAACATGGTTTTTTGTATTTTCTGTTTGTTCTGAACCTCGATTTCCTTGAAGAGCAGGATGCAGAAATCCCCACACGGATGAGCGGTGTGTGTGTGGCAGGGCAGCGTCCTTAGCCCACGGCTGACATAAATCTGAGATAGAGCAGGAGTCGAGCTTCATTCAAATGTGTACCTGGAGCTGCATGCAAATCTCTCGCGAAGCAAGTTTCGCAAACAGTCAAAAGCAGAAAAAGAGTCTTGGGCAGCAACAGGGATTATGACACGGCATGTTTGTTAATGTTTACTTGATTCGATTTGTGGCAGCCTGTAGTCTAGCAGCATGACCGGTACATGGCGGTTTGTGGTTCAAGCCCCGGCGTAGCCACAGTGAGATGTAATATGATGTAATGTAATCCACGCACCTGTTGGGCAAGGTCTTTAACCCCCCCCACATTGTTCCTGGGGGGATTGCCCCCTGCTTAGTCCAATCAACTGTAAGTCACTTTAGATAAAAGTGTCAGATAAATATCACATTTCATTTTTATAGATTCTCATTTACATATGAGGATGGATGAGATAATGCAGAGGCATTCCTGATGCGATGGAAAGAGGTTTGTGACTGAAGTCTTCTTAATTATTATATTTATTATATATTATATAACTCCCTCCCCTACTCCAACTCATCTGTCTCTATTCCTGTCACATGACCATGGCATCTCTGATGTCACTAGGGGATCAGTTTTGGCAAACAAATCCCAGTTTACCTCCCTCTCGCAAAACACCTCCCTGAAACAACAGGCTGGGTGGACGCCCTAAAGCAGTTTAAAGGCAAATCAGGTTAAACCTAAAAACATTTTTTAAAAAAAAGCTGGTTAGGAGTCATTGCACAGAGTACAAATGACATTCAAAGGCTAACATTTATCATTAAAATACAATATCTTTTTCAGCTTTTCTGATGAGGTTGAAGATCAAAAAGTTTTTGGACGCTGAACCATCAAGTTAAATAGTTTTATGCTGTGGCTAACCAACTACAAGAGCACACTCAAGATTTTAAATTGTCCCAAAGCCTGTATGTTAAATGTATTTCTTTATTTTTGAAGGTTGGAAAATGACAGATTTACTGTTGCCTATGGTCTCATCTTTCATTTGAGTATCCTCCCTTGAACATCATTACTTGTTTCATTTTTTTAGAGCTTTGTCACTTCCATAACAACAGTCCATAGAGCCCCTCCCACTCGTATCCTGACTCCACCCATCTTTCCAGTAGGCGGAGCACTGAGGAACGTGCCGTGCTCTGTTTTGGACATACTGTACACTGCTGTCGTATCTGGACAGTGGTACAATTTCTGTTCTTTTGGCTCTGTACTCCAGCACATGGGATTTGAAAAGAAACAGTGAAATTTGAGGTTAAAGTGCAGACTGTCACCTTTAATGTCCAATCAAATCCAATGTGCTGGAGTACAGAACCAAAAGAACAGAATTTGTACCACTGTTCATAGACTGTGCTCTATGTTACCCGCACAGCCATTCACAACCAAGGTAATGCTTGTGGAGATTCATCAACAAAAAAGCAGATTTGTTTTCTCTTCTCGTGTCTGTCGCCACCAAATGTTTCTAAACTATTTGAGAAGAATGGCTGAACTTTCTGACTTTTACCCGGACACCTGACAAACTCTGAGAACAAATCGAACAGAGCTTTGCATTGCATACAAAAAATCAATTTAAAAAATGTAGCAAGAGAAATGTAACCTAATATAAGGAACTAAAAGCTTTTTTTCCCTTTACAAATACACTCAGTGAGCACTTTATTAGGTATTTTTTATTTTTACTTCTGCTGCTGTCGTCTATCCACTTGGAGATTTGACATGTTGTGTGTTCAGAGATGCTCTTCTATATACAACTGTTCAATGTGTGGGTATTTGTATTACTGTCACCTTCCTGACAGCTTCCACCAGTCTGGCCCTTCTCCTCTGAACTCTCTCATTAACAGCGCGCTTCTGCCCGCAGAACTGCTGTTCACTGGCTGATGAGCAGTTTCTGAGATACTCAAACCACCCTGTCTAGCACCAACTAGATCACATTCTTTCCCCATTCTGACATTTGGTCTGAACAACAGCTGAACCTCTTGACCAAGCCTCTATGCTTTTATGCATTTAGTTGCTGCCACATGATTGGCTGATTGAATATTTGCATTGACAAGCTGGTGTACAGGTCTATCTAACAAAGTCAGCAAAAAGAGTATATAAAGAGGGTATACTCAAGTGAGACTAAAGGTATCCTCCTTTAAAACAACACTTACAAGCAAATGTAAATGTAGCACATAACCCACCTCTGTTTGTGAGGGGGAGGAAATGAGCGCACATAGTGGATGGGATTCAGTCAACCCTTTCCCTTAGCTTTAACACACAGGTAAACACACATGCTACACTTTCTCCCTCACAATCAGTTTCTTGAGTTCAGTAATCTGAAGTGAGTGTGAAGAAAATGTCAACACTTTCACTGACAAGTTATAATACAGGCAAATACCAGTGTTCACACTATCAATCAGACTGCCTACCTACTCAAAGGTGCTCCCGCAGTTCTGGGGCCTCTGTGATTTGAAAAGCACAACAAAAATGTGCTGACATGTTTATGGAGGGCCAGTAGCTTTAAGTGGATACTGACATTATATTAATGGCATTTGGCAGACACTCTTATCCAGAGCGACGTACAACAAAGTGCAAAGTGCATACCCATAACCAGGGACAAGTGCGCTGAAAGATCCTAGAGGGAAGTACAATTTCAACTGCTACCTGAACAAGGAACACGACAGTGAAAGATATCCTGCTGTTATTATCCAGATATGCATCAGTCACTTGTTCTAACTGACAATCTCCATCACCCCTTCCACTATCTGAGCTCACAATAAAATACATTTGTTCACATTAAAATTTAGCATGGACAGTCCGTCCTGACTTGAACCCCATAGAGACGCTATAGCAGGACCTGAATCGAATAGTCCATGCTCAAAAACCAGAATTAAATCAGTTTTGCAAAGAAGAGTGGACTAAAATTCATCCACAGTGACTGTTAACGGTTTGCTGCTAAAAGTGGTAAAACCAGTTAAGTTCACATTATCATACACCCAAATCACAGGGGTAAAGTTTGGGTAAAACTACATAACTGAAATAGTCATTTAAAAAAAATTGTTTTGTGTTTACTCTGGCTAATATTACATTTTGTCTAAAGATCTGAAACCATTCAGTGTGACAAATATGCAATAATAGAGGAAATCAGGAAGGAGGTAAAAACTTTTTTGCGGCACTAAAATGAGATTTAAAATCGAACTTTAAAATGTATGATGAATTTTGGGACTAGCAATGGAATTGTTGTTCAACAGCACTGAATATGTGGCAGTAGACAGAATGTTTGTGAGCAAGATTCAGCCAGCAGCA